>NW_020885062.1:72239-127192 GCF_003945725.1 Corapipo altera | reverse complement strand
GAGGGAGAGAAAGAGGGAGAGAAAGAGGGAGAGAAAGAGGGAGAGAAGAACAAATAAGAAAAACCTGAAGAACCAACCGAAGCCAGTGGAATTGTTCGCTCTGGTTTTCAGGGGTAAAACCACCCAATTTACCTGCAAAAAAGCAAGGGATTCGAGCTGCCCCACTGGCCTTGAGACAGGGTTCCTTCCTCATGGGCCCAAAGGGCATGTAGGCCCTGCCCCTGTCGGTGAAGTTCTGGTTCACAGCCAGCAGGCCCAGCCCGTGGCTCCGGTCCCGCAGCCGGTTGGCCACGGCCACCTCACTGCCGTACACCACACTGCCATCCAGGAACGAGGTGAGGGCATTGACCTGCTCCCGGACCCCCCTGCCAGGGGTACAGGCAGGGGCAGAGCGGAAGAAAGGCAGGCAATCCCTCCTGTTGGTGATTCGGGGGTCGTTGGGTGGGATCTGGGGGAAGAGAACGGGAGAATCCATCAGCACAGATGTGATGCACAGCGTGGTGATGCACAGCTGTGGCAGAGCCACCTCACGGGTAGGGTGGAGATCAGTCATTAAGCCTGATATGGAGGGTCAGACGGACAGCAGAGGTGCTACTTTAGGAGCCCAAGTCCCAAACAGCCTGGAGACACCTAGATTTCCATACAGTCCTATGGATTCCTAAAGTTTTTCCCTACAACTTATATATATTGGATTGAATCACAGAATATGCTGGGTTGGAAGGGACCCGCAAGGATCGTCGAGTCCAACCCTCAGCCCTGCACAGGCCCATCCCCAGAAGTCCTGAGAGTATCTCTGTGACTGTGCCTGACACCCAAGGGACAGTGCCCAGGGCTCAGCACAGGGGGTGCTCTGACCCCCTTGGCCAGCTCTGGGAGGATGTTCCCCCATGGCCAAGGGACTGGGATAGCCACCACCATCTCCTGCTTGGAAGGCAGATGCCTTCTCCCTGTGTCCCCTGGAAGAAGGAAGCTGGCTGTACCTGGATGGGGAAGCAAGGAGGCCTCTTGGCACAGCTGGTGTCACAGTCTATCTCACCACGAAAGCTGAACCTGGCTGGGGTTTCTGGACTGAAATCCAGGTCGTGGTCAATGAACTGCCCCCACTGCATGAACATGAGGGACCTGTGCTGGTCCAGCCGGAGCCGCTCCGGCGGGAAGCGAACGATCTCGTTGGACACCCGCCGGACCTGCAGGGATGGAGGCAGGACACGTGTGTGGGGAAATGACCTGGACAAAGGGGTGCACCAGGTCCTGGGGTCGTCAGCAAAATTCCACAAGGCATTTCTTGTGCTTCACAGATAAAAAAACACCCAAATCTGTTGGTGCTGGAAGGTGTCACCGAGTGTCCCTTCACTGAGCACTGCACTGGTCTGGCTCCAGGTGGGGGTCTGAGCCTCTAGGCCCAGACTATCCCCTGATGGACTTAAGGAAGCAGCTAAGCAAGCCTTACAAAGGGAGACAAAACAAATTGTAAAAGACATTTCTGAAATAGAAGTGTGGAAAAAATAGTCACTGAGAATTTCTTAAATTATTCCAAGGTTGCCTTCCCTTCTTATCTTTTCCCCACCCATCACAATTCCCACACCAGTTCTTCCTTCATTTATTACTGCACAAAAGTGAGCACTGTGCTGTGCCCTGGAGGAGGGTTAGGAAGTAGAGTGGACACTTGAGCACGAGGCACAACCCAGAAAGTCAGGGAGCTCCTCATTAGTGTCCTTGTTGCATCAAATCCAAGCGACCAGAAGGCACATCACAGTCTCCCTGATCCCACTCAGGTGCCACCAGAGCCACACACTCAGATCACCCACCCAGGGACCCCAACACAGAATTTCTGGACAGATATTTTTAATTCTAGGGGTTCCCTTGTTCATTTTGTCCTCTGGCATGTTGCTTTTCAGGAGACAACCTGCTGCCACAAACCAAATCAAAAAACAAGTCAGCGAAATAATTTGGCTTAAGTGCACTCAAAGAACACATCGCATTATTCTTCATCTCGTGCTTCTGCATAATCAGGTTGATTTTCCTTTGCTTTTCCTGAAGGCTAGAGAGCCCTTCTGATGGATCCCCCTGGATGTTCTCATCGGATCACTCTGCAGCTGGTGAATCCAAGTTACTCCTCCAATCCCCCAATCCAGCTGGTGGGTGAACACTTTGCTGCCTGTGATCTACCCAAGAACTGACAATCCCCAGGCCCTGATTGTGCATTCTCAGGTGACTGTTACAAACATTACCAGGGGAAGAGGGAATCCATAGAAGCGCCTTCCCTCTGTCCACCCAGGGGGGATGGACACGCCGTCCTCGTACTGAGCTGGCAGCCACCTGGCCAGGGCTCTGTTGGAGGCTCCTAGGGATGGGTGCCTCCTGCCAGAGGGAATGGAAGAAGAGCAAACAATTAGTGTCATCAGGATCATGGCAGAGCCAAGAGCTCATGGGTGTGGAGAGACGTGGACCTTGGAATGGGACCGGACAACGATCCGGGAGCTGCTGCATCAATAAACCTCAGGATTAATAATGGTAACAACAGTAATCATAGAATTGTTTAGGTATGAAAAGACCTTTAATGATCCACCCCAAGCCTCAGTTTCTCCCAGGCAAGAACTCAGGTGACCCGTGGTGTCATCTGGCCTGAAGAAGAGCCCTCAGGGTGTGGAAACTAAAGTTGGAGGCTTAACGCCAGGGAAAAGGGCCAGAGGCTTCTGAATGGCATTTCCAGTGACCTTGAATAGAAACTGGGGGATTTGGATTGGGAGTGTTCCTGTGCTGTGTGGTTCTTTTGAAGGCCATCACTGCATGGTAATTACTGGATGGTGACTCCACCATCCGGGCAGCCCCTTCCAATGTCTGACAACTCTTTCCATGAAGAAATTCCTTCTGATGTCCAACCTGAACTTCTCCTGGCTCAGCCTGAGGCCATTTCCTCGTGTCCTGTTGCCCCCCAGGCCTCCAGCTCAGCCCCTCACCTGTTGTTGCACTCGCCGGTGATCGTTCGGTAGCGGGAAGAGGCACAATTTATTTTCTTATCCTGCTGGTCACATCCACTGGCCTTGAAAATCATCCCCAGCTGAGCTGGAGTCAGCAAATCTACCAGGGAACAAGGGGGAACAAGTCCTCAGGAACACACTGGCCCAGGCTCAGGGAAAGGTTTTCCTTCTTGCACCCTTGGGATGGTTTCTTGTCACAGCATCACCTGTACGACCACAACGTGCTGTTGTTTAAGACCTTCCTGCTTAAAGAGGTGCTGAGGAGCAACAGAGCTGCTTTTCCTGACTTTGAAAGCATCAAACCCAGCAAAGCTGTGGTTGAATCTCATTTATAATTACACATGAGGCCTGCAGCAGAATGATTTTCTGGCATTATATTTTCCTTCCTCTCCTCACCCTTTTTTTCTCCACCATAAAATGCAAACAGCTCCAGCCATCCCAGTGGGGTGGTACCAGTTTTTCCCCTGGGAAGCATCACCAGTGAGTGTCACCACTGGTCTGAGCTTGGAGAAGAACCATCCCATGGCTGGGCACACCAGAAGACTTTGCCTTTGTGTTTCCACTGTGGTGATTTCCCCTTACGTGGGAGTTCAGTGGCTGAGTTCAGCCAGCAAAGCCTTAATCACAGAATCCCAGAATGGTTTGGGTTGGAAGGGATCTTAAAGCTCATCTCATCCCCTGCCATGGGCAGGGACACCTTCCACTGTCCCAGGTTGATCCAAGCCCCGTGCAACCTGGCATTGGACACTTCCAGGGATGGGGCAGCCACAGCTTCTCTGTGCCAGAGCCTCCCCACCCTGACAGAGAACAATTTATTCCTAACATCTGATCTAAATCTCTCCTTTTATAGTTTAAAATTTAATTCCTCCTTGTCCTTTCACTGTCTGACAGTGTGAAAAGTCTCTCTCCTTCCTCTATAAGCCCCCTTTAGGCCCTGCAAGGGGCTCTCAGGTCTCCCTGGAGCCTTCTCTTCTCCAGGTGAACCCCCCCAGCTCTCCCAGCCTGGCTCCAGAGTCTCTGCTATTGCCGCTCAAACAGGTCCTGAGTCCCTCACAGGTTTCCTGGTCACTGCTGCCACCAACAGTTTGGGTCGCAGAATGGTTTAAGGAGCCTCTGGGTTTGCAGCTCAGAGGTGGTAACCAGCTGGCCTGGCAGGTCTGTGGAGCACCATTCCTGGATGGAGAGGTTGGAATTGAGCACCACCAGCCCTGCCATCCTCTTCCAGCTCACCCCATCCCGGAGCAATGCTGAGACACCCCAGGATGTGTGTCCTGGCCTGCCAGTGCTTTACTGGAATGCTAGGGAAGTGCTTTACTGGAACGCTGGGGAAGTGCCCAATGCCAGGTTGGACAGGGCTTGGTGGAAGGTGTCCCTGCCCATGGCAGGGGTTGGAACCAGCTGAGCTTTAAGATCTTTTCCAACCCAAACCATTCCGTGCTCTCCATGAGTTCACCTTATATGGCAGGAGCCCTCCCTGTGCCTCCCTGAGCTGTTTCTCTTCCTGCCCCTAATCTGCCTCCTGCTCTCAGCAGCCTGGCCTGGCCAGGGAGCCACGATTCCACCTCAGGGAGGACATTGCTCCCTCAGACACATCTGAAATGTCCTCTCACATCTCCCCATTCTCCATTTGGACCTTCTCCAGCGCCCTGTCCCTGGTGCAGCACAGTCTGCTGGTGACTTTGGTGCTGGCTGAAGTTTGGCAGAAGAACTGCCTTCCTTGGGGTTGAGCTACTTCAAATCACATCTCTGACTTTGCTCATTCCCAGCTCAAGCAGAAGAATAATATCTGCAAAAGTGCTTCAAGCTTTGACCCGTTGGTCCACGAACCTCCATATTGCAGAAAGAGCCAGGGACGTGCCCAAAATACCTTCATTAACTGATAAACCCCCAAATGATTTTTTTTTTTTTAAATAGAAAGAGAGCACAGAAAAAGAACTCAGCTTTGCCTCTCTGCAGCCACGTGGGAGAGGTTTGAGTCATGGTCCATCACAACCTGCTTTCCTTCCCTCCTCCCACAAAGCCCCAGTGACCAAGCCTGGTGTCTTCCTCCTCTGCCTTCCTCCCAGCACAGGGAGATCCCCACCTGTGACGTTGAAGTCCCCCCTCACAGCCCATCTCAGCTTCTCCTTGAGGAGGCTCAGGGTGGTCTGCACATAATCTGCCGCCCGCACGGCCGCCCGGGTCCCCTCCACGGGCTGCTTGAAGTATCTCAGGAGCTCTGCTGGGCTCAAGGCATCGTCCTGCAGGTGCTGCTTGATGCTGCAAGGGAGAAGAAAACAGAACCTGACCTGGGACAAGGCCAGGAGTGCTGCAGGTTCCACATCTGAGCATTCCTGGTGTGTCCCTGCTCTGAACTGCAAAGGCGAAGTCACCGGGACAGGCCAGGGCTGCTCCCAGCGCCCCTGACAGAGGAGCAGAGGGAGCTGCAGGAAGGGAATCTCTCAAATTGCCCAGCTCCACCTTTGCCAGAAGGCAAATTTTAGGTCTTTAGATCCTTGAGGCACCGAAACCTCGCTCAGCTGTTATCCAGACCATCCATATCTGCAGGTGTCTCCATCCCAAGGTCCCAAATGTCTCCAGCTCACCCTGTCTTAAAGCTGTTGGAACCTCCTGTCAGCTGGAGGGGTCCCTGAGCCAGCAAGGGGTTTCAGAGTGTGGCTGCAGGAGGAGGACAGCTATGGGCTGGTGGGAAGCTGGACACTCCCAAACCGTGATTGGGAGTCCCACAAAGTGTCCTCATTGCAGCCTTTTGCTGTGTCCATGGAGGGAACCACTTGAAATCAACACCTGGCACCACCTCAGAGCTCCTCTGAGGAGTGGAACAGAGCCCAGCACAGAGTCAGGTGATGCTGTGAGGGTGGTGAGGCCCTGGCACAGGTTGCCCAGAGAAGCTGTGGCTGCCCCATCCCTGGAAGTGCCCAAAGCCAGGTTGGACGGGGCTTGGAGCAACCTGGGCTAGTGGAAGGTGTCCCTGCCCATGGCAGGGGGATGGAACAAGAAGATCTTTAAGGTCCTTTCAGCTCAAACCATTCTGTGATTCTGTGAACACCGAGCTGGGAGGAACTGCCTGCAGGGAGGAGGTCACAGCTCTTGGTGCCCCAACAGCCTCAGAGACGCGGTGTAAAACCAGGGTGAGCAGGAAAACCCTGGGTCACAGCACTCTGTGCTCCAGAGCTCCTCACCCCGCTGGACCTGGGCTCAGGGAGGAGGAGGAGAGGGTGAAGGTGCAGTGCAGGGGTCACATGGGTGTCACACGGGGTCACACACATATCACATGGGTGTCACACGGGGGTCCCACAGGGGTCATAGAGGTTACACAGGGGTCACACGGGGGGCACACCTGGGCCCCAGCCCCAAATCTCACCGGTCCCGTGTGCGCTTGTAGGCGACGTCCACCAGGCGCTTGGCCTCGGCCACACTGCTCAGCAGGGACGTGTCCGAGAGCTCCTCCAGCACATCTGGGCAAGGGACAGGGAGGGCAGAGCTGAGGGCACTGTCAGGAACCCTGTGCTCGTGTCTCCAGCACCCAGGGCCTGGGCACAGCAGTGCTGGAGGCAGTTGCTACTCGCTCTCGAGAGATCTGGGTATAAATACATTCCTCAGCGGGGTCTGACAGTTGTTCCTGGGCATGAAGAGGTGTCTCCACCAGTGGAGGCTTCAAACAGCCACAGTGAGAGATGCAGGCACCATCCCTCCTGCTGTTGTCCCATCCCTGGAAGTGTCCAAGGCCAGGTTGGACGGGGCTTGGAGCAACCTGGGCTAGTGGAAGGTGTCCCTGCCCATGGCAGGGGGTGGGATGAGATGAGCTTTAACATCCTTCCCAACCCAAACCATTCTGTGACTCTATAAACAACCCAATTTCCCCATGTCTTTCTCCAATCCCTTCTGCAACCTCCTGCCACCCTCACTGCTCCCCTTCCTGCCTGGGGGAACTCCCAAAAATGAGTTTCATCCCCATCATCTTCTGGCTGTGGGTCACAGAACAGGAGGGGACAGGCCCTGGTGGGCTTCTCTGAGGGACAGCACTTTCCTACAGCTCCCAGGGAGAAAGAAAATGTCAGAAAATCACACAGAGGAGGTAAATATCTCCCAAAGCTCCCCAGAATTTTCTAAATATCTTCCCTGATCAGCCCAGAGTTTATCTCTTGGATGATGTTCATAAGAAAAATTATTGCCTGAGCCACTATTTGAGACAAATGAAAGACCAAGCATATGCTTTCCATAAGGACTTGACACTCTAAGCTAACAGATGGGGGTCTCTAGATGTTTTAGAGCAGTGATCCAGGGCTGGAAGAGAGGAGTGACTTCTCCATCCCCAAACTTCCAGGCCCTGGAAACTCAGGGAGCAGGGAGGGAAACCCTCATACCTGAGAACTGACCTCCTTTAACCTGATTTAAGAAACCAGGAAGGCCATGAACTGGTAAAAACCTGAAGCAGCCAGGATTTCTGCCACAGGAGGGACAAACTGTGCTCCTTCTGACACCTCTTCAGGGCTGTGCTGCCACAGTAGAGCCATTCAGGCTCTTCCAGGCTGAACTTTTATCTTTCCTGCTCAGAAATTCCCCTGATCTGCAAAGCCTGAGGGAAGGACAGTACCGTGGGAAGAGGATACAGGTGCCTGGAAGAGGCTGAGGATCACCATCAACCCCAGGAAGGTTCCTGCCTTCATCCCTGCAAAGGAATGCAAGAAGTGAAGAAGACCGAGAGCCAGTGGATGGGAATTTCCAAGCCCACACTGAGGATGCCAAGGGAGCTCAAGGGGCATCCCTTTGGCAGGGTAAAGGGTTGTCCTGCCTGGGAAGTCCTTGTAGACCTGAGGTCCCCATGTGGCACTACAAGGACTTCCCAGGCAGGGAGCAGGGAGCTGCCTCCTGTCCTGGGGATTCCCAGCAGTGCTGGGAACATCCTGTTTGGGATTTTGGGGGCAACAAAAAGGGAGCAGAACATGCTGCCAGTGCACCTTGGCAGGGAGCTGGGCAGCAACACGGGGAGTGCAGGGGGCTGGAAGAGCTGGAGGGGAAGAGGGAGCAGCCAGGGCAGCGTGGCAGGTCCTCCACACGCAGAAATTTGGGATGTTTTTCTCCCAAAGCTGATGCACTCACCTCCCGAGGCTGCTCCAAAGCAACCAGAGCTGTGAGCTGAGCCGGCTGCTCGTTGCCTGACCCCCGGCGTGCAGCTGCCTCAAAGGCAGCCCAGAATCCACCCTAAAACGCCCAGCTAAACCCTTTCCCTGCGGAGCAGCCCCTGGCCACAGCAGTAGCACGCTCCAGCCACATCCTTGCCGTGCTCCCGGCTCTGCCAGCCCCGAGCCACCGCACGGCCAGCGGGAATCACGAACCTCAGCTGGACGCTTCAAACCCAGCCCCAGCCCCCCACCCACGGCACAGGAACGAGCCCCCCACGCCCGGAGAAGTGCCCCGGGCAGGTTCTCACCCGTGATGTGCCGTGTCCTCCCTCCCCCGGCCCCTCCGCGCCAGGCTTTTATCTGCCCGGCGTTATCTGCAGGGGATGACCCGGCCTTTGGGGAACTCCCCCTCGGGGTGTGAGGCCAAGACAGCACAGCACCCACCCCAGCACCATGGCAGGGAGGCCCCTCTGCACCCCACTGCACACCCAGCTCCAGCGGAGCTTCCCCATGTTTTTTTCCAGGGGGAGACGTGAGGCAGCACTTTGTTGTGGCTTGAGAGTGTTGAGTCCTTTTGGGGGTGTTTTACAGGGACAAGATTCCTTACCCCATGGTGCCCTTCATCCTTCCTTTCCATACCAGATCCCAAGGGTGCCTGTGCTTCCCAACACTCCCCATCTCACCTCCTGCTCCGTGTCCACCGTGGTCTGGAGGGATCTGTGGATGCTGCTCCTTGTGCACGTCCCTGCAGCAGGAGGAGGCACCTGGGTGATGGTTTGAACAGGTGTCACCAACCTCCAGCTGCTGGTCTGGAGCTCAGGGAAGCCCAGGCAGGGTCTCACCCTTTCCCAAACTCCTACTGCACTGGGAAGTGATCTGGCAAAGCATCTCCTCTCCCTGTAGCCAAAGCTCTTTTCCCTGTCCAAGTGCAAATGGACAAATTCATCCCCCAAACTAGGCTCCACCATTCCTGTCCCCAAAGCTGGGCTCCACCATCCCTATCCCCCAAAATGAGCTCCACCATCCCTATCCCCCAAAATGGGCTCCACCATGCCCAGCCCCAAAGTTGGGCTCCACCATCTGCATCCCAAAGCTGGGCTTCGCCATCCTTATCCCCCAAGGTGGGCTTCAACATCCCTATCTCCTAAACTGGACTCAACCATTCCCAGCCCCAAAGCTGGACTCCACCATCTCTGTCCCCAGAGCTGAGCTCCACCATCCCTGTCCCCAGAGCTGGGCTCCTTGCAGGTACAGCCTTGCACTGCCACTGGTCCTGGTCCTTCATGGTTTTAAAGGAAACCAGCACAGCAAACTGCAAATCTTGTGGTGGGTCCCAGGTGTTTGCAGACCTCTAATCTAAGACTGGTTTTGACAAACTAGAGGGAATCCACCTGGAGCCCAGGACGCAGGAGAAAGCTGGGTTTGGTCAGCCTGGAAGGAGAAGGCTCTGGGAGCCTCACCATTGGCTCTGGCTGTCTCCTGGGAGGGCTGCAGGCAGAGCCAGGGGCTGCTCAGGGTGCACAGGGATAGAACAAGAGCCAATGGCACGTGGTGCTGCCAAGAAAATTCCCAAGAAAACCCCCCATGAGGGTGGTGCAGTGCTGGGATGGGGCCTGGAATAGAGGTGGGATCTGCATCCTTGGAGATAGAGCTCACTTGAGTAAGACCCTGAACAACCTCCCCTGGCCTTCCAAGGGAACCCTGACCCAAGAGACCCAGGAGGTGCCCCCATCCCACCCCTTTCTGTGTTTGAGACAGAAGCAGAGGATCTCCTGAGCTGCCAACACCGGCACAGCACCAGCACAGCACCAGCACCAGCAATTTGCACAACAGTGACCACAGCTCTTGTGCAAAGAGGGCAGAGCCAGAGGGTTTCAAAGCCACCACCTGAGTCCTTCCCCTGCAGCGTCACCACCACTCAGAGGAGCAGGAGGAGGGTTTTTCAAAGGCTCCCGAGACAGTTGGTGGTATCAGAGCTGATAACTGATAAGCAATGAGGGACTTAATTTGGAGAATCACAGGATGGTTTGGGTTGGAAGGGACCTTAAAGCTTATCCAGTCCAACCTCCCCTATGGGCAGGGACACCTTCCACCAGCCCAGGTTGCTCCAAGCCCCATCCAACCTGGCCTTGGACACTTCCAGGGATGGGGCAGCCACAGCTTCTCTGGCCAACCTGTGCCAGGGCCTCACCACCCTCATAGGGAAGAATTTCTTCCCAATATCCCATCTGTCCCTGCCCTCTGGCAGTGGGAAGCCATTCCCCCTTGTCCTGTCCCTCCATCCCTTGTCCCCAGTCCCTCTCCAGCTCTCCTGGAGCCCCTTTAGGCCCTGGAAGGGGCTCTCAGGTGTCCCTGGATCCTTCTCTTCTCCAGGAGAACCCCCACAGCTCTCCCAGCCTGGCTCCAGAGGGGCTCCAGCTCTTGGAGTATCTCCATGGCTTCCTCTGGACTTGCTCCAAGAGCTCCACGTCCTCCCTGTGCAGTTCCCCAGGGCTGGAGGCAGCTCTGCAGGGGGGTCTGCTGTGGGATCACCCCAGGGCATGGGGGGTTTCTGGGCTGGGTCATGTAGAGCTTCTCATCCACCAACATCCCCAATCCCTTCCCCAAGGGCTGCTCTCCCTCCATTCTCCTCCAGCCTGGATTCACACTTGCCATTGCCCTGACCCAGGTGAAGCACATTGCACTTGGCCTCCTCGAGGTTTGCACAGCCCCACCTCTCCAGCCTGTCCAGGCCCCTCGGGGTGCCCCATCCCTTCCCTCCAGTGTGTGACAGCACCCACAGCTCAGTGTCACCGGGACACCAGCTGGGGCTCCATGGATCCCACTGTCCCTGTCACCAACAAGGATGTTAAACACACTGACCCCTGAGAAGCACCACTCCAAACTGCTCTCCAAAAAAACTGCCCTCAAATCGCTTCAGAAACCATAAAAGTGGGAGGTTTGGGAGATGCTCTGCCTCTTAAATGTTCACTTTCCCTGGAGACCATGATCCTGCTCCCAGATCACGGTGTGTGGGAAAGGCCATGGGTCTGGCTGAGCCTTCTGCTGAGCACCCACACAAGCACCAAACCCTTGTGCTCCTCACCTTGTGCTCAGAGGAGAGATCAGATGCTGCTCCTCTGGAGTATGGAAACAGGAGGTGCCATCCACCCCTGGGCACAGTGATTAAAAGCAGAGGATGCGAAGCAGAACACCTGGATTATATTTGAATTTTACCTTTTTTGTTTGTTTGTTTGTTTCCTTTTTTGCCTTTTGTGTTCAGCTACAACAGCCTGAAGGTCTTACACCTTTCTCAAGGAGAATTCTGTGAGCTTTGCTGTGCAGCCTGCCTGGTGCTGGGGAACCAGCAGAATTAGGGAGACTTTGCTAAAGGATGGGTCTGTGACTGTCACAGCTACATTTTCCCGGAGGCAGAGAAACAACACACACCTGGTCACAGCTCAGCTGAGGAGAGAGGACGGAAGCACCAGGAGAGAGGGAGCCAGGCAGGCACCAGCTTCAGACATGGACCCCGGCTCTGGGCAGACCCCAAAACCTTCCAGTTGCTGCTTCTCTTCCTAAAGCTCCTGTTCTTCAGTTCATGCCCTGATGAACTGATAAAAGCAACGACAGTTTCTTTCAAAAAACCTCAAACAACTCACTTAGGAAACTCCAGCTGGTAAATTCGGTTAGAGAGGCAGCCCACTTCCCCAGGGGGAGGGCAAGTGCAGATAAAGAACTGGGTCACTGAGGAGTTTCATCACTGAATTCTGCCTTGGGAACTCCCTCAGAGCTGCAGCAGCTTCATCACTCCAAAGCCTTTGGTCTGTCCCTCCCTGACTCCCATCCAGCACAGGACCTGGAGTCTCACTGCAATATCCAGATCCTTGTGAAACAAAGGAGCAGCAGCTTCCCAAAGAGTCCCTCCTGCCATGGGAATCCTGCAGAATCCCCACGAAAGCTCAGAGGGACTTCTGCCACCTTGGCTGGATTCCCAGAGGCTCGAGGTGCACAAGCACTCCACTGCCCAGTGTTTAGGCACCAGTGGCCTTTGCAGAGCCCCCACAGAGCCCAGTCTCGAGTGTCCACGGTTCCACTGGTGGGACCACGAGGCACCAACCACCCAGTGAGCTGTAGGAACAAGGTACAGAGCCAAGACCTGTGGTCTGACCTCAGAGCTTTTGGGATTTCCTTGTTTTTCCCTCTTTTAGCCAGTGTGTATTGAAGCTGTTCCAGCTGGAGGAGAGGGGAAAACCACCTCTTTCTTCTTTCCTGAGGTCAGATGTCTCAGAGAGCAGCTTTGCTCAGTTCAACACCTTCGAGGCAAACAGGCACAACGACTCAGTCTGTCTCCAGCATCTCCCCCCTCCCTGGGCAGATCAGAGACCACAGAAGGGAGCTGGAGCAGGTCCACACAGGAGGATTGGACAGGGAGTAGCCCAAAACTCGTGTGCCTGCCGTGGTGGCACCACAAAATCAACACCAGTAATAATGGCATTTTTGGTAACACATTCAGACTTTTGCAGCAGCCCCAGAACAACCCCAAACTGGGAGTCACGGAGACAGCCAAGCCTCTCCAGGCACAGCAGCAACTCAGGGCTCCCAGCAGCAGGTTGGTATCTCTGGGGTGTGAAAAATGGAAGAAGACCCTGCAACAACATCTGAGCAGCTGCTGGTAGTGCTTGCACAGGTCCTGCTGGCTGGACAGGGCAGTCACTGCTGGCACAAAACGTGCCTGGACTCCCTGGAAGTTGCATCAGATGTTTCAGAAGCCTGTGAGTGACTGTGGATTCCACCCACCAGACTGTTGTGGTGGGGCTGGTCTCTACTGGGGACATTTGTCCTGACAAAGTAGATGGTTTGTCACCTGGACAATCCCGGCCTGCCCTGTCAGCACAGCAGGAAAAGAAGCCAACATCTGCCAGGGACACACTGATGTTTCTCCACAGGCACGTGCTCCCAGCCTGGATGAGGGGGCTCATTGTGGAGGAGCCAAATAAAACAAGGAAAGCACCACATCACAGAATGCTTTGGGTTGGGACTGTAAATCCCGTCTTGTTCCTCAGACTGCCATGGGCAGGGACACCTTCCACTAGCCCAGGTTGCTCCAAGCCCCATCCAACCTGGCCTTGGACACTTCCGGGGATGGGGCAGCCACAGCTTCTCTGGGCAACCTGTGCCAGGGCCTCACCACCCTCACAGGGAGGGATTCTTTCCTATTATCCTTCCTAACCCTGCCCTCTGTCAGTGGGAAGCCATTCCCCCTTGTCCTGTCCCTCCATCCTTGTCCCCAGTCCCTCTCCAGCTCTCCTGGAGCCCCTTTGGGCCCTGGAAGGGACTCTCAGGTGTCCCTGGAGCCTTCTCTTCTCCAGGTGAACCCCCCCAGCTCTCCCAGCCTGGCTCCAGAGCAGAGGGGCTCCAGCCCTGGGAGCATCTCCATGGCCTCCTCCCCCTCAGCCCTGTGCCCTTCCCACCCAGGAGCACCACACACAGGTCTGTCCCACTGAGAAGGTGACACAGAAGGTGCAGAACGTCCCATGATTGGGATCATTTCCCTCTCTGCCCTCCCCAACCCTCCCCAAAGAAGCATCACCGAATCCTTGGCTTTTTTAAGGAAAATGTATTTTTGTGAAAATAGACTTTATTATAATAAAATTTGATATTAAATAAAAACAAACTGTACCACCACCACTCGTGGACACTGTGCTGGCACCACCCACGTACCTCACCTTCCAAAAACAAGGAACTGGAACATGCAACGGAAGAAACACGGGAAAGGGCAGGAACCATGTGGTACAAAACCCTTCCTGGCTTGGAAAGGGATGTGTCTGAACTCCAGGAGCACATCATCTCCCAGGAAAACAGCTGCAAACTCTCTCCATCCATCCCCCAGCCCCACTCTTCCCAACGCTCCGGGCTCCGGAGCAGCCTGGAAAACAACCCAGGGGAACCGTGGGAAGAGGCGGCCGGGAAATAAATAAACAAACAAACAAACAAATAAATAAATAGAGAAATAAATAACGAGCTCAAGAAACCCATAAATAAACTGATAAATAAATAAATCATAAGGCGGAGGCCCCAGCCAGGCCGTGGTCAAGGTGGACCAGGCGGGAGCAGCTTTCCAGCAGCCCAAGCCAGAGGCTGAAGGACCAACTCCCAGCAGGGCACTGCTCCTTCCTCCATGGGAATATCCTGGTGCTGGATCCTGACTGAGGCAGTGTGGGATGCTCTAGGCACAGCTGCATATTTACAGTTTACAGTACAAATCAGAACTCACTCGTCAGCCCAGAGACAGCAAAGGGGAGTCAGGGAGCAGAAAAGTGCAACTTTTCTTTGCGGGAAGTGAAGGAGTTGCCACGAGCTCCTTTGGAGCAGAGAAATACCAGGGGGTGGAGTACAAGGGGTCTCTTCCTAAGGGGCTTTGCTGGGAAAAGCCAGTTAGCTAAATTACAGCCAGAATAGAATTCTGAAATGAAAATATTTACAGGGAACCAGTGCATGGAGGGAGCTGCACCCCAGAGCTCAGCCTTCACATCCCCAGAGCCACTGTCCCCCTGGGGGTGCTCTCAGCAGGCACAGCTCCCACACCCACTCCACAATTTTCTCAAGTCACACTTCTTCCCTATGAAAATAATCAGCTTATTGCAGGGGGTTTCTCCTGAACTCTCAGTCTCTGTGCAGAATAACCCCCCCTTGTTAGTTTTTCTTATTGGACCCAAGTTTTTTGAAGAGGTTTTTCCCTTTGAAGAAGAAGCTTCTCTTCTTTTTACTCTGCCCGGGGCCATCGCTGCGGGTGAGAAGGGGCAGCGACGCCTGCTCTGGGCACGGGACAAGGCAGGAAGGTGGTGGAGAAGGAGGAGTTGGGGAGGAGTCACTCTGATCAACACATCCATCTGCGTTCAGCTGGGGGGGGGAAAAACAGAAAGCAAAAGAAAAAAGCAGAAGTTAGAGCTGCTGAAGGATGTCACAGCAACATAAACTCGGAGTTCTCTAACTCGGCCTTCTCCCCACCAGTCTCCTCTGGGAAGGTGCTGGTCCACTTAGGAAGTTTCCAGTGGATTGAACTTTTAGTACCCACGGCCCAGGCCCTGCCTGAGCTCTGACATTCTGAAATTCCTGAACTTTGGGCTAAGAACAGGAGAGCAGAAAAGCCCCACTAAAAGACTCGATGCTGCTCCACAGCTGAGTAAGTGAAGCAGCTCCCGGATGGAGACAGGTACTGATGCATCCATGGATCCCTGGGCCAGGGAGCCTGGTGGGCTCCAACAGACTCTGAGCCAGAAGGCAGGACATTAACAAAATCAAATTTCATAAGAACAAGGGCTGTGCAAGACCTAAGGCAACAGGTTCCTGCTCTGCAGATCCAAATTCAGAGCCAGTGCAGGGGGAAGCTCTGTGGGATCTCTGGCATGGACAACTGGAGACAAATGGAAAGGGCTGAAGGGAAGGCAAGGCTGAAACATGGCTGTTTTACAGGGGTTGTTTTAACACACTTAGAAGGCATTTCTGTTTTAAAAAGTGGCATGAAACATAGGAAGAGTTTCCAGCCTTCAGCACGCAGGGATATCTGGGCCAAACTGCTGCATCCAGGGGATCAGTCGCCCCTGAGCAGCCAGAGCAGGGGAGGCCCTGCCCATGCACCACTGGAAACCACTTTCCTGGCAAAGGTGTAACACTTTCAGGGCAGATCTGCTGGCCCAACAGACAGTTTCTCCTCTACAGTTGTGGATGGAAGGCCCTGTGCAAACTGAGAGGCAGGTACCCAACCCAACTCACAGTCACAACTATTTACTGTCATAAGGACACTGCAGCATCAATGTTGTTATCAAATATCAAACAGCTCAAAGGCAGTGACAGGCAGTGTCCTGCCTGTGGCTGGAAGTCCCATCCTGCTGACTCCCAGCTGTGGAATAGGATGCCCAGGCAGTTCCACACCTGAGACACTCTCTCCCAACACAATCACGTATTCTGAGAGGTCTCTGTGTGGCAGAAAAGCAACAGAACCAGTTCATAGAATCACCTCCAAGAGAAAAATAAAGGAAAAACTGCTCTGGCAAGATCCTCATACAAGTTATTAGAGTTGATAAACAGAAGAATGATGTCAGTTTTCAGGGGGTGGTTTCAGTGCTCTCTCAGGTATTACTGACTTGCACAATTTCTAGAAAACAACAGAAAAAAACAGAAAAGAAAAACACAGATCTGCTCCCACTGCCCCCCGACACCAGGGGTCTCGCCCACCCAGCCCTAAAGTTGTTTAAGTGTTGACAGAACAATTATCCACACAGGGTTGGTTTTGGGGACTAAATGTTACTGTTTTCTTCAACTGAGGGTGTGCAGGGGGGTTTCATGACTGCTGTCAGGAAGGAGTAAAATCAAGAAGGCAAAAAGTCCAGGGTGAGTGTGCTCAGCCTGAGCAGGAGCTTGTAAGGGCCAAACAAAGTTGATGTGGACAGTGGTAGAAGGGCCAGGCAGAATTACAAAGCAGGTCTTTCCCAAACCAGAATATCCTGGTCCCCAAAACCACCTGATAATTGTTCCAAACAATGTGCTGAACAGATCATGGCTTGTCTTTGACACGGAACCCATCTGGCAGGGAAAGGTCTGACACGGGAGAGGATCTGAAGGGGGACCTGTCAAACCAGCCTGTCAAACTACAAGCAAGAAAAGGAGCAAACTGCAGGGGCAGGACCCTGTGAAGTGCTGGGTGGGAGGTTGAAGGTCTTCTCACACACACTTACATGGTTGCTCTCTCTATGTATCATTCATATCTATCACTGGACTCTTCTCTTCCTCATTCTCTGAAGAAAAGAACCGTCCCGGGTGCGTAACACAGGCAGAAATAAATACATGACATCAATTAGAATCAAACACTTTCTGAAGGTGCTTTACAATCAGTCTTTGACAGAAACTGCAAGCTACTGATGCAAAAATAATCCTTGGACAGCCACAGCATTAAAGCAACTGCTCTGAGCTGGTGCCCACGAGTGTTTTGGGGCCCTGCTTGTGACCAGAACTTCTTGGATCCTCCTCTTTTTGCTGTTGTTTTTTGTTGTTTATTCTAATCCCCAAATGTTGTCAGTTCATAAGTTAAATTGCTTCACCTTTTCAGTTGCCAGCATTTTAAGATTTACTCAGAAATCATTCAAAATGGTCCACCTTCCCCAAGTGTCAATTTGGAAATAAATTGTCCTTATTCTCAGGCCTTTGGAAGGGCAGCAGGGAGAAGGGCAGGGACAGACAGGGGGAAAACATCAAATCCAAGAAGTTACAAGTGATTTCAGAAATCACTCACATGATCACGCTGGAGAAGCTTCTGGCTGAGCTTTAACCAATTCCAAAGCTGTGCCATGGTGTACACACATGCCCCCTGAGTGCCAGGGCTCAAGCTGGGATTGGGAATTTGCTGGGAGCCTGTTTTGCCAACAGCAGATTGAACGAGCAAGTTCCTTAACTCTGTGGAGTGAGTATGCCCCTGGAGTTTGGAAAGCCCCAGGTATGGCTCTATCACTGTGAGAGTTCATTCCAGCTCAGGGATGGATATGGAATATGTTTGGGTTACAGGAGGAGGTATTTCTTCCTTCTGCTTTCCCCATCAGGTGTTCTGCCCACAGGTTGGGATGCTGGGACTGCTGTGACTGAGCCCAAACCTCTGTGGGCTCAGATTCTGCCTCCTCAGTTATCACTAACCACATTTAAATGCAGTTCATTAATACAAGTTTGGTTCTGAGCAGGGTAAATGTACCACTTTTAAAAGGGGGAAAAGGTGCCCTTCACGTTGGGAAGCTGTTTAGACAGATCTGGATTGCAAAGCACAAGCAGGAGGAGTGCTAAGAGTGCTAAGCCAGAATTCCTCAAGACAGGGATCCAGGTGAATCAGGGATGAAGCAGGACAGGAGTCAGGCTGGCACAACACACAAGCAGCCAAGGCACAGTCATGTCTACAGAGTTCAAGTTGATTCCCACTGAAATAAAATTGATTTAATCATCATCAACTGCATTTCCAAGCCTTCAGACTACAGAGAACAGCAGTTCATGGATCAGGAGAGTACCAAAAGTACCAAATCCATCCTAAACTGAGGCAGCAGGTTCCTGCTCTGCAGACCCCAAGTCAGAGCCAGTGCAAGGGGAAGCTCCAATACAGCTCTGGCACAGAGGACTGGAGACAAATGGGAAGATCTGAAGGGAAGGCAAGGCTGAAACTTTATATGGGCTGTTCTAACACACTTGAAAGTGTAAAAAAAAGTGTCCTGCATCACAGGAAAAAAGCTTCCAGCCTTCAGCACACAGGGACATCTGGGCCTGCTGTGTCCAGGGGATCTGAGCCCAGCAGGAGTGCAGAGCAGAGAGGAAAGTGGTTTTGGCTTTACAAACCCTTCACACCTGCAAATGGCAAAAAGGTTACCTGATTTCCCCCCTGGTTTCCATGAGAACCCAGGCTGGGGCTGGAATAACAACCCCCAGCACCTGAAACAGGCCCTTGTGCTGCTGGAGGGAAGGGTGAGATCTGCAATAAGCTGCACTGAGAATTCCACCTGGTTTAGTTTTACTAGTTCAGGTCTCATTTGGCACCCTCTCTTCCAACAGATGAGCTAATCTGAGAAGAGCAAATAATTTTGAGAGGGAAGCTGAAGAAGGAACCCCAGAAATTCAGACCTGTGTCACCTCAGGGCTCTTAAACCCTGGCAGTAACAGCTGATTAACCTGTGATTCCTCAGCACGGACCAGGTTCCTAAAGAGGGAAGCACAGGGCACCCAGACAGCTGCTGAGATCAGAAGATGATCCAAAAAGCTGCCCACAAATCTCATCTCTGAGCCAGGCCTGCTCTGTGTGAGAAGGCATCAAGGCTGGGGTGCAAATCTTGTACCCACAGAGCCTGGAATGCCTGGAAGCAAGGGATGGGGCTGAGGTGGAGCCTAAGGGAGATCAAGCAGCATTTGAAGATTGAGAGGGGAGGTGGATACAGAGAAGAGCTGAGCAATAAGCCAAGGAATTCTGCAGAGAGCAGGGAAGCTGGGGTGGCACCAGTGGAACATTCAACAGAGCTGGGTGCAGGGTCACACATTCCCTAAGGACCGGCTCAGAGCCAGCCTGGGCCTGCTCCAACACTCCTGTGGGTCTGGCACCACCACACAGTGCCAACAACCTCCCAGGAAGAACTGAAGGTTGAGCACATGTGAGCTGGGACTGAGCTGGGTCTCCTCCTGCCTCCCACCCTGGAGTGACACAAGGCCCTGGAATGACCAGGGAGCTGCTCTTGGCCTCACCCCCTGAGGACTCACCGAGCCTGGGAGATGACTCAAATTTCCTACCTGAGCATTTGTTCCAGAAGTATCAGCAAAACACTACAAGGGGTTGGCTTGACCTCTGAATTCCCTGCATCTGTGGGATGCTTTCAAAGCTCTAGGATCCATCCCACAGATCTGTTTGGGAAACTCCTCAGCGTGTTTTGAATTCACCCAGGAGCACCTCAGCCTGGATTAAGATATATCTGCCTCAGGGTGGGTGGAAGAGCACTGGTGTTTGGGTGTCACTAATTCCAGAACTCTCTGGCATGGATATGAGCATAACTGAGGAATTTCCTGTGTCTGGGGAGCTGCTGAAGTGCTTTGCTTGCAGCAGGATTTCACCACTGACCACCCTGTGGACCCAAACAATTTTCTGGTGGGATTTGGGATGTTCTTTGCCCACCTGACCACAATGAGACTGTTTTACTGCTTTGTGCCTCCTTTTGCACTACAAGTCTTTGGGAAGAGCTCCCAGCACTCCTTCTAAACTCCTGAGTGTCTCCCATGGGATGAGCTGGGCTCATGCAGCAAGTTCAGCGATTCCATCCATCCTGCATGCTGTGCAAGGCCAATCCCAGCCACATCCCAGCCTGGATGTCTGTCCATGCAGTCACACATCTTACCTGGCTCTCAGCACTCAGAGGAGAAGCTTCTTTATCTTTTGAGTGAAATTCCTCCCCCACGTCTCCATCTGAAGGAGCAGCTTCCAAGAAGTTGGATGGGACAAGCCCCCTCTGTTGGTTCAGCTCTCCCTGCAAGATGAACATTCAGTTCTCACATCAGGTTTCCTGGCTGCTGGAGAAATAGTAACCTGAGGTGCAGAGAAGGCTGGGAAGTGGCCTGAGAGAAGCCCAGAACACTCCCCTGGTGGAAGGATCCTCAGCAAATCCCAGAGCTCACATCCTCGTTAGTTGTGGAACAATTAAGAGCCCAAAACCACAGGAGAGAGTAAAGGAAGAAAAGCAAGGCAGGATAAAGGTATTCCAGTAACATGGTCCCTTCTACAAATTCAAAAAATGTCCACTGCCATCCTGGAAGCAACTGGAAGATGACTGTGCCACTGGCTTTCCAGAGGCCTTTGTTTTGCTCTGGGATTTATTAATGTTTTTAAAGAATGAGGCACTACTGGTTCAGTGTCCTGTAGGCACTGCACCCCTGATCACTGAGCGGCATCATTTATTCCTAGGAAATTGTCTCCGGTTCAACAGGAGGTGGTTGGGTGAGGCAAAACCCACCCTGGCAACACTGTCCAAGACTATGAAAACATTCCCAGTGATCCCCTCCAGCCTTAACCTGGAGTTGGAACCTCGGCTTTGATGTGTGAGGACACACAGCCTTCCATGCAGGAAGAGGTGGATGATCCAAGGGTCGTGTTCAGACAGAGCTGGAGGACAGGCACAGCCCCCAGGGAGGTGTTGGTGTTCCTGGGGCACCACTGCAGCCTCCTGCCCAAGTGTCCCAGTGCCTGGTGATGGATCAGCTCAGAGAAGGAGCTGCTTCTGCCCAGATGTGCATGGAAAAATGTGGGGGAGGCTTTGGGAAACCTGCAGGCAAGTGACGCCAAGAAAGAAACTCAGAACCACTGGGATATTTAAGGGCCACGAAGATGATTTGAGGGCTGGAGCTCCTCTGCTCTGGAGCCAGGCTGGGAGAGCTGGGGCTGTTCACCTGGAGAAGAGAAGGCTCCAGGGACACCTGAGAGCCCCTTCCAGGGCCCAAAGGGGATCCAGGAGAGCTGGAGAGGAACTTGGGACAAGGGGGAATGGCTTCAAACTGACAGAGGGTGGGTTTAGGTTAGATAATAGGAAGAAACTCTTGGCTGTGAGGGTGGTGAGGTCCTGGCACAGGTTGCTCAGAGAAGCTGGAAGTGTCCCCATCCCTGGGGGTTGCCCCATCCCTGGAAGTGTCCAAGGCCAGGTTGGACGGGGCTTGGAGCAACCTGGGCTAGTGGAAGGTGTCCCTGCCCATGGCAGGGGGTGGAACAAGATGAGCTTTACAGTCCCTTCCAGCCCAAACCATTCCATGATACTGGGTTTACAGTAGGAACATGGATTGCCAGAAACAAACTGCCCTGCACTAAGTAAAACTGGGGTTGGTTCTTCTCTGAAATCAGAATCCTTTGTTCCTTGATTTCTGCTTTCCTGCCACTCAACAGACTCCAACAACTTCCAGTGCAGCCACAGGACCTTCCCAACCCCTGCACTTACATAATAGAATCCATCATCATCCATGGAGCCAAACACAGTGATGATGTCCCCAGCACTGAAAGTCAGTTCAGCCTGCAAAGAGTGAGAGAACAGAGGTCACAGGAGAGGCTCTGCCTGGGATTTCCCTCCAGGAACACAGGCTCCTCTGGGCTTCTTGCACAGTCACCCTGACAGAGGGAGCCCACTGTATTTAGTCTTGCAGGACCAGGATTCAGAAGAGCAACTGAAGTGGATACCTGTGGAATTTGCTACTAAGGAAGCATTTTGTAAATTAAAAACAAGCCTGTTTCTTAAAGCAGTTTTAATAAAGCTTCAAAATAGGACCTACCATCTGCTCTGGAAAGGTGTGTTGAGGATAAGCTGAGCAAACAGAAATACCTTTAATTTCTTTCAGTATAATTACAAACCCTGCTCCCTTGGAGGAGCCTGTCTGTGTGCAGTGCTCAGGGATTAGTCACTGGCAGGAATCCACACAAACAGGGAGATCTGACCTGGAAGGAGAACCTGCCCATACCACAGTCACACCCTCTGTCCTGTCAGACACCCCAGCACACACTCTGGGGGGCACAGGGCCAAAGACAAAAGGTGTCAGCAGCCTCTTCTAATGGAACAATCTGCCCAGTGGAGGCTCCAAACAGGTTGGGTCCCACTCAAGACACTCTGGCACTTCCCAAGTGTCAGCTGGAAGGCACCTACTTCCAGTATGTTACCTTATTACATCCCTAGTCCTCACTTTCTCTCTGGAGGCTGCAGGTTCCTCCTGTTGGCTGAGAATTGCTTTGCTCCAGAGAGACACTTGCAGGGAACTTCACTCAGATTGGCAGAGCTAATCCTACAAGAGCCTGGTGCAGTTCACAAGCAGCAGCTGCCCCCTTCCTGCACAACAAGTGACTGAATATCCTGGGAGGGAGGATCTCCAACGGAACTGCATCAGGTTGCTCCTAGAATTTGAGCTCTTGGCCATAAGGAAGGTTCTAGGAAGACCAAATCACTGCAAAAAGTACAGTTATCTTCCTGTTGACAAGGGCTTACAGTGTTCTTTGGCTGGATATGAGCTCTCATGGTCTCTCCCAAGATATTCCACCATCCCTAAAATACTCTGTCCTCAGCTGCAGGATGTTCTGCTCATGACACACTCAGCTTGGGAGGCAAGCATTCCCTAAACTGTGCCATGTGTTGGCCAGACACTCCTTTCTGGGAAATGATCTGAATCCAAACCCCACGTTCATGTTTGCTCAGAGTGGACTAACACAGCTGTGGGGGAACAGAGAACAGGGCATGTGCTCATCTCCTTTTTGAAGGAAGGATTCTGCACTGCCACCTTCCCACCTGGAACAGGCTTATCCACAAAAATCTTGTCTGGATTATATCCCTTCCTGTTTAAATTATATTCCTTCCCATCCCTGGAAGTGTCCAAGGCCAGGTTGGACAGGGCTTGGAGCAACCTGGGCTAGTGGAAGGTGTCCCTGCCCATGGCAGGGGTTGGAACTGGATGAGCTTTAAGGTGCCTTCCAACCCAACCTATCCCATGATTCCATGATTCTACATGGAGGGACTGCTTGAAAAAGAAGAAGTCTGAAGACTGATCCATTAAATTGGAGTTAAATCTTCTTGCTACATTGCTTAAATACCTACACAGGTATTTAACACAAAAGTCACGCTCATTAAGTACCAGAAGTGCTTTCAGACCCTTAAGCAGCTTTTCCTTTTCCCAGAGGGTTTCCTGGATCAGCTGGTAAGAATTCCTCCTGCCCCAGATCTGATTAGTCCTTAATCATTAAAGGATGTTACAAAGCCATGAGACACTAACACAGTTTCACTGAAACTCTGATTGGACCAAAGTATTCTGGGATAGAAGGAAAAGAGAGGAAAAAGAACTCTATAAAAATGGTGAGCAGCTGGTGGTTACCTCTACATCTGCATTTGGAGAGCTCTCCTTGGGGTTATAGTCAAAGACAGCCACCATCCTGCGAGGAGTCAGCAGTTCTGCTTCAATGTCTTCATGTTTCTGTCCTGCAGGACAAGAAATGAAACATAATATCCTGAGCTGGAAGTACCAGGACAAAATCCCCCATCACAACAACTCCTTCAGCATTCTTGTAGTGAACTGAGCAAAAAGAACAGTGGGGGAACTGAACGGAGAGAGACCTCAGAGGTGTCTGGTGAAGCAGTTTTCTGATCTCCTCTATCACCTCATAAGCACAGAAGTGGGGACATCTCCCCATTCCAGCATCCTGGTGTTCTCCCTATATATAGGAATGTTTTATTTTATGCTTTCAATTTATTCACACACATACATATGTGTGTATGTGTGTATATATACACAGAGCACAGCAGACTCCTTACAGTGTCTCAAATGGACATTTCTCCTCCCACTACACAATGATTTGCTGTAGAGCTACAAAATTGATCCTCCAAGTGCCAGGGGAACAGCACAAAGGGATCTCATCATGCAGGGAACACACTGCACTTCCACCCCCACCTGCCTGCTGAGCCCATTACTGACAAGAGCCAAGCCTGGTGTTCCAGAAAACACACACTGTCCAGCATTTCATCTCATGGATTTAAACCCTGTTTCAGGTCAGAACTGGATGGGCTGGCAAGGGGTTTGCCTTGGCTTCTCTGGACATCAACAGATGATGGACCAGATGAAGCAGAATGAGCACCCTCTGAAAGGACCTTGGATCCTAAGGATGAGTGAGGGATTTCCCTGCTCCTCAGGGAACTACATGTGCCCTCCCCCTGCAAACACTCCCTGCTTATTCAAAGGCTGCTGCACCCATGACTAAATCATAAGAACTAAAAAACTCTTCTTTTCTTACAGTCTCAAGCAGCACCACAGGCCCCTGACCATAAAACAAGTCTGTATTTCAATCAATCATGGTAAAAAAGAGCAATTCTCACCTGGCTGAGACTTGTACTTCTCCTGCTTATCCAGCCCTGCTGGAGGGAAGAAAATGCCTCATCAGTGAGAGCTCATCTTCCCACAGTGACCACAAGACACAAGTGACAAACCACAATAAAAAGAACAAAGACCAAGGCAGCAAACAACAGAAGCAAACTGGTCATGCAACTCAAAGTCTACGCCAGTAACCAGGACTCAGGGACGTAACAAGAAGCAGAGGTCAAGCTCCAAAACTATAAAAGACATCACTGTTGTTAAAAACTTAACACCAGCACAGGGATGGGCTCTCTTTCCACTTCCTAGCAGTCGTACAGAGACAAACATCTGGGGGTCCTGTAAGCAAGTAGCAAAAATTCAATGCAGTCTGTAATCCTAGTGCAGAAAGCAAAGAGGAAGCGGTGGGTGACACAGACCTTTCTTGGAGCGTCTGGGTTTTGGAGGAGGGACGGTTTGGCGGCGTGGAGGTGGAGAAAATGTGCCATTTCCTTCGTAAAAATACCAAAAAAAAAAAAAAAAGGCAAATAAACAGACAAGAGAAACAGACAGTGAATAATGGAAAGTGAAAAAGCACCTTGAAGAGTGAACAGGGAACAGAGTGGCGGGACGTGCCTCCCCCGGGAAGCTGACACTGTGATTTCTGTGGGCAAAGCCCGGATCTCCAGTCCTTGTATGTGGACTCAGGGGAGGCATGATCCACATCCCAAATACACACAGAAATCCACACTGTGCTCATGCCTTTCAGCCATTCCACAGGCCACAGCAGACAGGCTTTGCTGCAATTTAACTTTCAGAAGCAGGATCACGAGGACAAAATAAAACCTTGTTCTGTTAACACCTCCAAAGTGCCAGGTGAGGTGGGAAGGGATCTAGGGAGGTCTCTAGCTAAAGCTTCTGCACTGAGCAGGGTCAGTACTGGATGAAACGCCCAAAGAACCTGCAGAAGGAGTGCCCAGACCAGAATGTCCAAGGCCATTTCCTTATTTACAAGGCTGTGACAGGGGTTTATGGCAGCAGGAAAACAGCAGAGGGACAGCCAGCCCAGCTGCCAAGGGATCAGAGAATCCTTAAGGTTGGAAAAGACCTTTAAGATCATCAAGTCCAACCCCCCCCCCCCGCTCCCCCCCCCCGGCCGGGAGGTTCCGAGAGTGAGAAGATCCCCCTAAGCCTCCTTTTCTCCAGGCTGAGCCCCCCCAGCTCCCTCAGCTGCTCCTGCTGCTCCAGCCCCTTCCCCAGCTCTGCTCCCTTCCCTGGACACGCTCCAGCCCCTTAATGTCTTTCTTGCAATGAGAGGCCCAAAACTGACTCCAGGATTCAAAGTGTGGCCTCAGCAGTGCTGAACCTGTGGTCACTCCCTGCACACACACACAAGGTACATCTTTTCCACTACCACCACCCTACTGAAGACTTTCACACCCCCCATGTTTCATGAAGTCTCAGAGCTATTGAGTTCCTTGATTCTTCCAAGAGTACCCAATAGGACAGGGGACAGAAAGCCTTCTGTAATCCACAGAGGGACAAAGGCCACTACAGGGATCCAGCCATCTCTGGGCACTGGAGGATACACACGGGAAAAAAAGACTATGGATGTGAAAAACACCTTACTCAAATCTCCTCTTCTTAGACATGAGAGAGGCTGAAGGACAAACCTACCAAAAAAAAAAAATCACACAGTGAAAGCATCAGGCTCCTCTGACCCCTGTGCTCCTCAGGATCAACCTTCCAGAGACTCAGGATCAACCTTCCAGGGACCCACATTCAGGAGCTGGGCAATGTCAGCCCTTTGGAATCACAGAATTGTTTGGACTGGAAGGGACCTTAAAGATCTAAAGACCTATTGGGGCTGGATACTGGGTCTCCCTGCACAGAAATGGGAACAAGTTGGACTGCTGGTTTTTTTCTTGGGTTTCCTTATTCTTGGATTGGTTGGGTTTTTTCCTCCACTGCCTGTAAGAGGTAGAGGAACAGCCCAGGCAGTGTCAGGGCTTTCCTCTACCACGACCCACACTTGTGCTGCTTCTCCCTGCAGAACTGGTAGGGAAACAGGGACTCCAAGACAAGAATTTCCTTGTGTTTTAACAAGTGGAGCAGGTCCAACAATTGGCACTGGTAGCAGAGGGCACACAGAGGGTCCAGGATGAGATATGAGAGGGATAAGGGACAGGCACTGGGACACCAGTGGTGACAGCAGGGGTAGCCTCTGAGCCTGACTGAGCCTGAGCTGTGCTGGCTGCACATCCCAGGGATGGTTCCTCTCCTCTCTCCCAGTACATAAGTGGGAAGGAACACTAACCACTGGGCCACATACTCCAGGGAGTAAGTAAGGAGGAACCCAAGGACCAGCTCTGTTCCCTGTACACTCCTGACTGCCTGCCTTGTCTCACACCTCTCCCTCCCCATCTTCCTCCCAAGTCCCAGATTCTCTCACCCAAGAGCAGGGTCACCCCCATGGGTTTGGGGAGTGAAAACTCTCACCCACATCCTTCAGCTGCCTTCCAAACCTTTTTGTCTCCCCCTCCCTAGTCAGGATCAGCCTCACTCCCTCTCTGCTGAGTTCACACACCTCAAGAACAGGAGCAGCTCCAGCAGCTGCAAGTGCTGCAGTGGAGTCAGGAACGAACTGAGAGCTGGGAACACCTTCCTCCCTCAGCCAGAGAGACCTCCCTGCTTGTGCAGCCACCAAACCAGGCTGCAGATCCCAGGACAGCCCTATGGATGGTTTTGGTGGGCTGCACTGGCCACACAGCACAACTCAGCTTTTCACAGTTCAGCAGCGGGGCACACACAGCCCAGTACCTTGGCTCTCCGTGGCTGTGTCAGCAGGCAGGAAGCCTTGCTTCAGGAGCTGCTTCTTGAGTTCATCATTGTCCACCTGCACTTCTGAGACCATGTTGCATGGGATGTATCCCTCCCTTCCTGCACATTCACCCCTGTAAAAGCCATCAGCATCCTTGTCTCCACACACCTGCAAGGGGAAGCACAGGACAGACACTGTTGGTGCTGCAGGGACTGAGATGCATAGAGAAAGAACCGTGGAATATCCTGAGCTGGAAAGGATCCACAAGGATCATGGATTTCAGCTCCTGGCCCTGCACAGGCACCCCAACAATCCCACCCTATCCCTGAGAGTGTTGTCCAAACACTCCTTCAGCTCTGGCAGCCTTGGTGCTGTGCCCACTGCCCTGGGGAGCCTGTTCAGTGCCCAACCACCCTCTGGGGGATTAATTCATTAACATTCAACTTAATTCTCCCCTGACACAGCCCCAGCCATTCCCTCAGGTTCTGTCACTGGTCCCAAGAGAGAAGAGATCAGTGCTGCCCCTCTGCTTCCCTCCTGAGGAAGCTGCAGACCTCCCAAAGGTTATGCTGTCCCTGGAACACAAGATGGATCCATACAGAATAGGAATTCACTACTCTTTTACCTTCAGGATCTGTCCCTCCTTAAATGGCAGCTCCTCTTCTGCTGCATCAGGGTTAGGAGACATAGAGACAGGGTCATAGTCAAAGAGAGCCACAAATATCCTAATGCCATCCTCCCTGGCAGAGGTTTCGGGAGCGGTGCTCCTGGGAGGACCTGTGCACAGAGGGGACACACCAGAGAGGACATCAACACCCTGCCCGTGCCACAGCCCTGCACGGCTCAGGTGCTCCCTGCCAGCCTCTCCCTGCCTCTTCCAGGAGCTTCCCTGTCTCCTGCTGCCCACCTCTCTTCCCCATTCCTGCTCACCTGCACTAGAGAGCAAAGGTTTCTGCATTTGGCTTCTTCTTACGCTCTTGCTCCGTCTCCTGCTGGGAGCCTGCCAGGCGGCTGTGCCGGCCAGCTCCGGGCCCCTGGAATCTTTATTACTGGATGCCTGCAATTGGAATCACCAGAGTTAGTAGCAGCCTCTGCCTTGTGACTCAGTGAGCAGCGCTCAGCCCAAAATGCACTCCACAAAGAGCAGAGCATCCAAATGCAACATTCCTCTTCAGGGACATTCTAGAGCTGGAAAGACCAAGGGAGTTGGAAAACAGATCTGA
The DNA here is from genome assembly GCF_003945725.1 of Corapipo altera. Lineage (NCBI taxonomy): Eukaryota > Metazoa > Chordata > Aves > Passeriformes > Pipridae > Corapipo > Corapipo altera. The sequence goes on along the minus strand of NW_020885062.1, from coordinate 98,691 downwards.
GGAACAGGCAGGAGCCCTGCCAGGCCCCAGCGATGATCCCCCGGGCAAGGGTGAGGAGGCAGGAAAGAGCATTTCCAGGGGAGGCAATGACATTACAGTCAGGATCTACACCAATGAGCTTATTTCAGGAGGGATTTTCATTTGGGTCCCTCCCACAGCCTCCTGCCGTGGGGAGGAAGAGCCAGAGTGAAAAGGAATACTGCATCGGTGCCACTCGCTTGGGGAGCAGGAAAAGCAGAAGCAGCTACTACAAGAAAAGCCACGGAGCAGCACAGAACTACAGAATCTCTCAGATATTCTTCCAGACAATCCTAGAGGAGGCTCCTTTCTCTCTGGACAACACTGAACAAAGCAAGATACAGGCAGGCCAGGGAAGCAGAGGGAAGCCAGAGCCACTGCAAGCTGCTTCAAAGCCAGAATAGGAAAAGTCACCCAACCCTTTTGTGCAAGGAGGTGCTACGTATCCCCTTCGAAGGATGTTCGAGCCTCCTTCTCCAGCCAGGTGACTTACAGTCCAGCTCCCAGCCCTGCTCCTCAGAGCTGCTCTCACATTCCTTCTCCCGGTGGAAGAACCGCACGCGCCGGCTCGGAGACGCGGCCCATTCCAAACCCTGCTCTTCCATCACCTCCAGCCTGGTCAGATCCCTTCTGCCATCCACGTGGGGAGCCTCAGACTGACTGGAGCAATCACTCCAGTCGCCCTGAGAGCTCTGGGACCTCTCTGGCCACAGCCTGCTCTCAGGGGAGGAAGCACAGGTCGAATCCTGATCATCTTCGGAGTCGTATTCGATATCTATCTCCAGGCTCCTGGGGCTGGAGCAGCGTGTGGCCACCACGGCAGGTTCTGTGCCCCCTGAACCCGCCGCCTTTGGGGTTTTTTTCCTTAGGGTGCCTTGTCTGGCACGGCTGTACAGGTCCATCCCCTCCTTACCACCGGCACTGCTGACCACGTTGAGCTCCTCCCTGAGGCTGGGAGCTCTGTACAACCCACTGCCCATCTGGCTGCAGTTGCCCAGCAGGCGACTGCAGTGCTCTGTTAAATCACTCTGTCTCTTCCTACCCATCTCAGGCCGACTCCGGATCTTCTCTCGATAGTTATTTCCCTTCTTCTTGCTCCCAGAGGGACTTGCCCCACTCACAGGCTTTGGATCGTTCTCCTGGTAGCCCCAGTTCCAGTTTGCCTTCTTCTGAGCCCAGGCCAGCTGGCCAAAGGCAGGGTTTGCATGGTCAGCATCCCCTCTGCTCTCCTTAGCACCATGCTCCTCCCGTGGAGTCTGAGCAGACACCACAGAGGTGTTGTTCCCATCTGCCTTTGGAAATGGCTCCTTGCTGCTGGGAGGCTTCTCTGTTCTCCCTGAATGGTAGGTCTGTGTTTCCAAGGAATCTTGAGGGTCTGTCTTTTCTTCTGTCACACACTTCTCATCCTCCTCTTCCTCCTCGTCCTCAGTCACTTCAGGGATGCTGAACAACTTCTTGCTGTGGTTCTTCTGAAGCGGGAGCTCCAGTATCCTCTCCAGAATCTCCTCATCGCTGTCAGTATCACAAAGATCCATCTGTACACCCAGACCCCGAGAAAAGCCACAGCCAGGACAAAGCAGAGGGAAAAAGAGAGGAAATAAACATTAAAACGAGAGGCACAGTGACCCTGGTTCCCTCCCAGCACAGCAGGATGGAGCCGTGGCTGCAGCCAAGCGAGGGGAAGGGGCAGAGACAGCGATGGATCTTCTGGCAAACACGGTCGGATGAACCAGCAATGCAGCGGGAAGCGAGGAAGGCAAATGCATGGAAGAGCTCCCTCCCAGCCTCTCCTGTACACACACCACTACCTGCAGCACCTCTCCTCCTGCCACGTGCTTCCCACGGCTTCGCCCCCGGGCTGGGATGAGGGGCAGGAATAGCTCATCCCTCCACGCCAGGGCTGAGCTCACACACGGACCCACAGCCCCCCCTCCCCTCTCTGTCCTCGTGCTGGGGCACTAAAGACACCCCTTGGAGATGTTGCTGCTATGGGAGGATCTGCCCTGGGGCCCTTCCCATCACTTTCCAGAAGTCCCACAAACACACAGGAAAACCCTTCACCTCGAAGGGTCACACAGACTTGCAGCTGGGTGAGAGCCTACCTGGTTACAGCAAATTTTGGGGAAAACACTGCTGAATTTTAACATTTGTCATGGACCAACTGTAGAATTTATGGGTTTGTTTCTTATTATATTTACACTAAAATAAAAGGTAGAATCCCAGGTGTAATTTCAGTTGGAAGATACCTCTGGAGGTCTCTTGTTCAACTTCCCTGACAATTTATATCATTATGTGTTCTAAAGACATTTTAGGCTCCTACCTTGTAAGCAGCAACTAGGAGTAGTCCAGTAAGACTTATTTTAGCTGTTTGCAAGCTTGTGGCTTCTGCTTTTGAGTTTTAAGATAATAAACGCTTTCAGAAATTAAACAATTTATTTGAGGTTAACCATTTTAAAAGCAGCACCTCTCGTTGTTTTCATCCTCCAGATCCTGAAAGAGTTGGCTGAGGAGTCCTGAGATAACAGAAGATGTAACCAAATACACAGAATCCTAGAAAACAGCTCTGCTGAGACTTGGCCTGCTCCAGTCACCATCTTCCTTCACTCTATAAGGCAGTGTTGGGAGCTCTGTGCCCTAAAGCTTCCTGATCCTGATGTCCTCTCCCCATTCAGCATCTTGTCACCCCCACCCTGTCACTGCCAGAGCAGAAAACAATCACTTTATCAGGTCAAGAAGCACCAGTTTGCTCAGCTCAACAGAAAAAAACCCCAAACAACCAAAATCATTCAGGCCAATAAAACACTCAGGAGAAAAAAAAAGCAACAAAGAATAGTGTTCTTGAATGTTCTTATTTCCTCTTTTCTCCTCTCTGAAAGCTGCTTTTCTTCCATCTTTTTCCACTGCAATCCCAACAGCTGGAAGCCCTTCCAACAACTCCTTCCCAGGCAGACCCAGCCCCTCCAGCCACCAGGCTCTCCTGGAGCTCCAGATATGCTGCACTGCAGGTCCAACCCCTCACCTGGGAAGCAGAAGCTCCTTCAGAAGGAGAAAAGGAGCAGCAGCAAATTTATTCCAGAACCATTGCACTGTCTGCTACCATTTAGTGCTCAGCAGCCCTGTCCCTGCAGAGCAGCAGCCACACAGGGCACCATCAACTACAGGTGTTCTTTGGTTGCATAAAAACCCCGAAAATGGTGCTTTCTTGCCATCCAGACATACCACAGTTCCTTCAAATCCTTCTAATTTCCCAGTCTTTCACCCTCAGTACTTTCTCTCATGGTTGTTCATCCCAACTGCTGTAATTTGTAGGATTCCAGAGCACTTCCCAGCCACGCAGTCGGAAGCACATCACCTGCCACAGGTGCATTCAAACCCATGAACCAGCTTGAACTCTTGGAACATGAATTAATCTGGTCACTCAGCTCACTCAGGATTTTCTCCCTTGCAGCTACTGAACTGCAAAGCCACAGCTCTGCTCCTACAAGCCATCCCTGGCTACACAGAACAACAAGGTCTAAGCCAAAAAAATCACAGAATCATGGGATATCCTGGGCTGGAAGGGACCCACAGCGATCATCAAGTCCAAGTCCTGGCTCTGCATGGGACATCCCAAGAATCCCATGCCTGTTTTGCCTTAGGAGGGAAGGTGAGCTGGTACAGGATGTATAGGGGGGTGGATTTACAGATCTCTATCTGTTCCCTGTTTATATCTGTGTTAAGAACTCGTTCAATAGGATCGATTTTAACCCTGGGCTCTAAAGTTCACATCACACTGTGTGTTTTTCCAACTAATTAAACCCCAGCTACATTCATTGCATATGAACACCCTTCCCTCTCCCAGAGAACTCATGTTTTTACTACCTTAAGCCTGGGAGTACAAGCAGAGCAGGCAGGACCTTAGGAAAGCACTGTTGGGAGCACTGGGCTCAGCCCAGCACCTCCTCCTGTGAGCTGATGGCATGGGATGGCTGCACTGGCACCCCCCACGAGCAGTGCCCTGGACAAGTTACCTTTTCCCCATTCTCCTGGTTACATGGCTCACTCTGGTCCCATTTCTTGTCTTCCAGAGCTTCTGAAGACAGTTCATCTTCTTCTTCCTCTTCCAAAATATCTGACAGCTCAGAACTCCGGTTGTGCTCAGAGAACAGGGTCAGCTGCCGGCGGCCCATTTCAGCCAGTTTTTCTTCTTGCTATTGAAAAGCAAAACAGATTTTCTCAGTCCTCCCAGGCTCTATTCCAGCAATAAAGGAGTGTTTTTCCTGTCTCTAGCACACACACAGCTCAAGAGTGGCAGGAAAAAAAGTGGGAAGCACCCAAGGCAGCAACATGTTGACACACACGCAACCATCAGCCTGCAGAAGAACAGCACCGCCTAAGGCTGGAAAACTCGGGATGTCAAACACAATCCACATCTCTCCATGGACACAGACACTCAACCAAGGTTAAACAAACCTCTCTTTTCACTCTGGACATTTCTTTCATCACCTCCTTGCCAGGAGACAACCTGCAGCTGCTCCCGCCCGCACTCCCGTCTCGGAAGGTGTCCTGTGTCCCCTCGGCCTGGCTGGGTGAGGACACAGGATCTGGGCTCAGGTGCTTCTCCTCTGCCTCCTCTCTGTCAGCACTGGGACCTTTGTGGGACTCCTCCACGGAGCAGGTCTCCACATGGAGCTTCATGCTGCTGTCAGAGGGGCCTTCCAGCTCTGGAGCTTTGGATCCAGATTGTTCCATCTGGGAAACAATCAAAAACCAACGAAATCAAGGGGAGGTATCTCAGGTCACTTAAGCACCAAAAGGGGGTCCTTACCACCCCAAACTCTGTGACCCTCTGATGTGCTCTGTGCTGCTGGCATATGAATATTTTGGCAGTTGGGAAGGTTGGCCAGCCCTAGAGCAAGGGACAAATGGTGCTTCTACTGCTGCAGCTCTGGCCACCACACCTGGCTCAGGTAAAGCCCCAGATCTGTACTGACAATAACAAGTTTAAAAATAGCAAGAAGAGCCCAAACTGTACAAAGTCATTTCCCACTCTCATAGGCCAGAGGAACGTCCCACACCCTCCCTGGCAGGTTGGTTTGTCACTACCCTGGAGCTGTAAAGGCTGTGAAGAAAAGGGGAACTACTGAAGAAGAATATACACAGAAAAGTACAACAAGCTCCTGATTAGGTCACCTAGCTGGATTACAGGGATTTTTCATCTGTTTTCCAGCCAGTTCAGTTTGGTGTTTCAGAAAACCTCTGGGAGATGGAGGAATGGAGCCCCAGGAACAAGGAGGGTAAGGCAGATGGGCCTTCATCAACCCCCTCTTTCTCTCACTCCAAGGGAGCCTCCCCGCATTTTGCAATGGAGCACAATCTTGTCTTTATCTACTTTGAAAATACTGAAGATTCAAACACTGCAGTGCCAAGCTTCTAAATATCCCCTGGGCTCAGACAAAAGCCAGACAGGGCCTGATCTCATGTCTCATCTGACAGCTGTTTGCCTTTGTTGACAGCAAAGTGAACACTCACATCTCAAGTGAGAAGGACAATTTCCATCCTGGGACCACCCACTTCACTCTACAAAGGAGGGAACACTCTTTTCACCCTCTAACTCTGGAAATTCTTGCTTTCCTGACTGTTCCTGATCTGCTTGCACATGTGATCAAGAGGTGAGCCTCACCTGTACACTACATCAGCCAAAACTCCCTGAGAGTTTCCCAACCACTGGATGATGACCCAAAGGCAAGAATGTCACAGAAAGATGCTCAGTGGCATTTGTTCCATTCCCCTTGCCAGCACACATGGCACTGGGCAGGAGATGGCAGCACTTACCTGCACCTCTGTGCCTTCTCCCAGGCCTTGTAATCCTGGTTCCCTGGCAGGGCCAGGCTCTGTGCCCTCCCCATGGAGCACTGTGTTCCCAGCCTGCTGGGGAGGCACAGACAGGCATTTCTTGTCTCCTGCAGCATCCAATCCCTGTGGGGAAGTGCCCAAATCCTGCACCAAGGGAGCACTGGGAGAAGAGAGGTGTGGTGCTGAGGAGGCTTTCTCTGGCAGAGCCCGCGCCGGGCCGGCGGGGCCAGAGGAGACATCAGTCAATTTGGCATCTGAGCTCTCAGCAGGAATGTTCTGTCGGAGCAGGAGCGCAGGAGTGGGGGGTGTGGATGGGCTGTGGGCAGGCAGGGAGCCCCTGGGAACGCCCCTGGGCAGCCTGGAGGTAACAGTGGTGGAGGCAGGTGAAGTGCAGGGATAGGCTCGGAGCAAGAGCGAGGAAATCTGGGCTGGAACTGAATCCACCGACTCCCCGTACTGAGACATCGTCCTCACCGAAACCTCCCGGCACACCTGGAACATCTGGAGCTGGGACAGGTCCACCAGGACACTCCCAGCTGTTGGAGAAGTAACTTCTATCACCTGGGAGCAAAAGAACAGGGAGGAATTACTGTTTGTGCACAGCTGAGCCCTTCTGAGAAGAACAACTCCTGACCCAAAGCTGACAGACACCAAAGCTCTGGAGAGCAGGTGTGCAGAATTCTCACCTTCTGAGGGCAGAATGAAGATTAAAGGGAAATTGTTACCATAATCATATGAGAAACTGGATATTCTATAAAACATGACTATATTTGCCCCTCTTCTGGACTTGCTCCTGATGTCGGTGCCCCAGAGCTGGAGGCAGCACTGCAGGTGGGGTCTCACCTGAGTGGAGAAAATCCCCTCCCTGTCCCTGCTGGTCACATTGCTTCTGATGCACCTTTCTTGATGGAGAACTACACCTCCCTCCTCACAGTCCAGAGACAAGCCTCAGGGCTGTGTCCTTGAACTAGTGCTCTGTCCATGGCCTGTGGACTCACTGAGCTCCTTCCTTCCCCAAGGATCAGGCCAGTGCCTGAGGTGAGCAGAGAAAACTGACGCTAATTGTCCTGTTTTGCTACTCCAAGGTCCTGCCACAGGAGCTTTCCCAGCTTAGCTACATCAAAATCACATCAAAATCTGGAGAGATGCCTTTTCTGGTGTGTATCACACCCCTCGAACAATGTCCCTCCCTGATATCACTCCTTTCCAGGCCAAGGACTGGGATTGTCTCCTCAGGACATGCTTCTGGATCCAGCTTTCCATGCTTTGAGGCTGTGACACTGCCTGTTACTCCACTCCCAGCCCCTCCTGCCCAGCCCTCAGCACCAACCTTCTGTCCATCGGCGTACACGGCGTAACCGGTGACTCGGACCCCGTTGGAAGACCCCTCGGCATCAATGGTGACAGGTAACCAGCTGATAACAAGGATACCTGGAGAGGGACCAGCTTCTACCTGGACATCCAAAGGAGCATCAGGTGTGCCTGTGAAAGACCAAAAACACGCTCCTCTTGCTTACCTGGCTACAGCATAAAGCTCAACTTTGGTTCGACTCAAAGAGCAAATTCCCACACCAGCTTTGCCACAGGAGAACTGAACTAGAACAGCCAGGCTAGTCCTGGGAAATGACAGGCAGAGCCAGAGGAAACAAGGTGCTCTTGTTCTGTGAAAGCTTTAATGCACAGAAAACAGAACTTTGCAAAAGTAGCTGAGGCCAAGCTGCAGCGACCCTTCGAGCGAAGTCATGGCAAACCAGCTCTCCCCTGCCCTGCCTGGCAGGCATGCACAGGGGGGGGGGCTTTCCAGAGCAAACCAAAGCAAAGGGGGTAATAAAATTGTAAAAAAAAAAGAAAGAAGAAAAACATTAAGACAAAACAGTACAGCACCTCAGGCTTTGGGACCTAATCAACCTGGCTTCCCTTCATCCCAAGGCTTCCCAGCAAGGGAATGGCCGAGCGCACGGCTCCGAGCACTGCATGGGATACCTGCTAGTGGGGTAGTGAAGTGAATCACAGCTGAGTCCTGCTCCTGCCCCTCTGGCACCTCTTCCCAGGGTGTTTTCATGGGCCTGGCCTCCAGCTTGGCCACGTACTGGGTGCTGGGCTGCAGGTTGTGGAAGGTGTACCAGTAGACCCCGGGCTTGGTCACGTCGCACTGGTCCCCGTTGAGGTACACGGCGTGGCTGTAGTTGCTGTTGCAGGGGAGCCACGTGACCTCTGCTGACGTGGCAGTGACACTCCTGACTTTGAGCATGGTGGGTGCCACCCCAAAATCCTGCCCCACAAAGAAGGTGCAGCGCAGTCTGTCGGACCTGCCGCGCTCGGTCACCGCCTGCACGGACACGCGGTAGGCCTTGCTCTGCAAGTCCAGCTTCTCAATCACTGCTTTGGTCTGAAGGCCACTCTTCACGTTCTGACGTAGCTCTTCATCCACATAGATGTTGTAGCTTTGTATGTCTGGGCAGCCAGCTGGCAAAAGAGGTGGGTCCCAGCCTACAACTATGCTTCTGGCAAGCTGCTTGATCAGAGTCAGTTTTCGTGGGTAAGGCACTGCTGTGTGACTAACGGGCTCCTCCTGGTCTCCTTCTGCTCTACTGGCCAGCGGGCTGATGCTACTCTCTTCAAGGGAGAAATCACTCTTATCTCCACTGCTGGTGCTTGCACTGACCAAGCTTTTCTCCTGGTATGAGCTATGGGTGAGATCATTCAGCTCCGGAGGCAGAAACGTCACGAGGTCATCATCTGAAACCCGCTCAACAAAATTGGAGGGGACCAGCCCTCGCCGGCCATCCATCAGCTCCCCTAAACAGAAAACAGGAGACCTGTTACCACTGCACCTGCCATTCAGCCTTCCAACCCATCTGTGAGGACTATGGGACAACATCCACGCTGCGTCACAACTGCTCTGCGCTCAGGAACGAAAGAAACCTCTGGGAGGTTATTCCTGGCAATGTTTCCTGCACTTCCGAGGGCTTCCCTGTTAGATCCCAATGGCCACACTGAGAAGACTCACTGCTCCACACATTCCAGAGCCAACTAAGTGAAAAGTTGAGTTGTGTAATTAGCTAAAGGGTTTCTCCTTCTTCATTATCCCATTGTTCCTCACCACAGCTCCTTCACTAACTTTTCTAGCCTTCCCAAACTACGCAGATGGATGATTTTATGTCTTCTCCCAGCCACAGAGATCTGGGGTTTGTAGTACTTCCTCAAGAAAGTCCATCTTTCCAGCTCTGTATTCAGCACTGGCCTTCCTTTCAGCTCCCTCCTTTCTTAAGCTGGCTCCTGGACTAAAGGTGTCCCAAAAGCACCTGTGGGGACAAGGGACACACAGCACCTGGTCCCTGCAAGACCCACCAAACCACAGAGGAGTAGGGACTGCACTGCCTTCCCCCTTCCAAACTCTACAGCAAATCAACTGAAAGCAGGGAAAGCAGAACAGGTTAGTAAAGAATAACCTTTTTATTCTTTAAACAAGAAATAAAAAGACAAATAAATGAATACATGAGAAGCTTGGGAATAGAAAGAAAGAAAAAAAGGAGGCAGAGCAGTCACAGAGCAAGCAGTGCAACACCCATGCATTTGCCTCAGCTCTTGCAAAGCACCTCAGGAAAATTAGGATCCTTCAGTCCTTAAGTGGCTCCACAAAAACCCCAGTGCAAACTGACAGCCAACAATTCTTGGTTTCAAATCCATCTGCCTCTTAATCAACCAGGATCACGTTTGCAAAGGGGCCAAAACTGAGACACGCTGTGTGACACCAAGGGGGATCACAAGTGTAGTTTGGATGGATTGTCTCATCCCCTCTCTGCCACAAGAGCAGGAGCCAATGGAGACCATGACCTGCTGCAGCTCTGGCTCACACACAGCCCCCCTGGGAGGAGGAAAACAGCCCATCTGCCTGGGGCTGAATGTGTTCCTCTCCATGGAGAGGGAGGAACCATATGGGGATGAAACCTGGAGCTGTGCTGAAAGCAGTGGCTAAATTCCCACTGAAATCACCAGATCAGGATTTCACGTTTTAGGCTTAATTTAATCATGACATAAATAGACTCTTTCCAACAGAATCTGCTCTTCCCTCTAACAAACTAACTTTGGGCAGAAAACCTTTATCTTGAGGTTTCAAGATTCACTAAATTCTCTTGTTTTTTGGAGAGAGACCAACTCTCCACAGGAGTTCAGCCACATTTCATTCTGTTCAAACACACCTTCAAAGAAGCCATCTTCATCCATGTCCCCATAGATGTAAATATATTCTCCAGCAGTCAGTGGAAGCTCTGCCTCTGGATTTTCATTAGGTCCATCAAAAGGATTGTAGCTGAAATATTTACAGTAGGAAGACTTAATTTGTATAGGAACTTGCCCAGCAACACATTTGAGCTGTGATGTTGACAAGCTTTCAATTCACTGGGAATTCATCCACTCTTGCAAGCAGCAAATTCCACAGGCAAAGGTCAAAGCTACAGTTTACACACAATAATAATTAAAAATAGGTAATTTTCTGAGGAGCAGAACAGATGTCTTGTGACATCTGAAGGGATATGAGGACGATGAGGGGACTGGAGCATCTCTCTCCTGAGGAAAGGCTGAGGGATCTGAGATTCAGATCCTGGAGAAGAAACAACTGAAAGGGGATTTTATCAATGCACACAAATACCTTCAGGGTGGGTGTCAAGAGGATGGGGCCAGGCTCTTTTCACTGGTCCCCAGAGAGAGAGAACAAGGGGCAACAGGCACAAACTGAAACACAGGAACTTCCACCTGAACCTGAGGAAAAACCTCTTTCCTCTGAGGGTCACTGAGCACTGGAACAGGCTGCACAGAGAGGTTGTGGTGCCTCCCTCTCCTGCTCCAACTCCATATTTTAAACAGCAATCCAAAAACTTCACTGGCATGACAGCTATAAATACACTGGTGATATGATTTGGTCTGCAGGTAATTCTAACCTGCCTATCCAGGGATCCTCAGGTCATCAGAGGGCCTCATGTCACAGGAAAACGCCTCATGGAAAACATCTTTACAAACACCTCCTACCAATTCCTGTTTTTTAGCCTTTAAAAGGGATTTCAACATGCCAAAGCAAGGTTAAGGTCTCCCTCAGCTCACACAGACCTTATGTACTCAAGACTCTGACAAGAAGACACAGGTCAGATTTGATGTGTTCCTCACAAGCACAGAATCATCCCAAGTCTCTTCCTTCCAATCCCCAGTTTAAAAGCTGAAGGATATGTCAATACTCTTTGAATTGTAAATAGTAATGAGTTTGACCATGATGCTCAGTGGACAGAAACAGTCATTAACAGAAAAAAATTGAGTTTATTCTGTGGTTTTTTCCCCTCTCCTTTAAAAATTACAGCCAGAAAGATTTTGGCCAAAAACTTCAGGCATTCTAGGCTGCAATTTTCTTAATTGCTGGAATAAGATTTCTTGGGAGAAAATTTATTGGACTATTCTGAAAAAAAAAAATAAATAGACATTTCAAGGAATACATCAATTCAAACTGAATTTTCAATACAGTATCATATTGAAAGAAAGGAAAAGTCTCACACAGGGCTGGTCACTGAACAGCTACTGAGCTTACTGTGCTTTTGCTGAGCTAAGCCTTGATTGTGCAGGAAATAACAGGTCTCAACAAATCATACAATCCTGGAATGGTTTGGGTTGAAAGTGGCCTTAAAAACCATTTCATTCCACCCCTCTGCCATGGGCAGGGACACCTTCCACTAGCCCAGGTGGTGCAAGACTGCATCCAACCTGGCCTGGGACACTCCCAGGGATGGGGCAGCCACAGCTTCTTTGGGCAACCTGTGCCAGGGCCTCACCACCCTCACAGGGAAGAATTCCTTCCCAATATTCCATCTATCCCTGCCCTCTGGCAGTGGGAAGCCATTCCCCCTTGTCCTGTCCCTCCATCCCTTGTCCCCAGTCCCTCTCCAGCTCTCCTGGAGCCCCTTTAGGCCCTGGAAGGGACTCTCAGGTCTCCCTGGAGCCTTCCCTTCCCCAGGTGAACCCCCCCAGCTCTCCCAGCCTGCAAATTCCATGGAGGAATAAGACACATGGTCCAGCCTAATATTATCCATTCCTAACAGGGTGAATTCAAGGGAAGAGTGTGAGGAAGGCAACTCTGAGATAACCTGTGTAACCACACAGACCACAAGAAATGTGCTCTCAGTACCTGTATCGAGCTAAGAACACCTGGAGCTTTGCAGGGCCTTGGCTGCCTGGCTCTGGCATGAGGGAGATGCTGTCAACATCCAGCTCTTCCATTTCACTTGCAGTGTCCACCTAAAAACATTGAAGAGAAAGGATCTGAGTAAAGGAACATTCAAGGGGGTCAAACATCAGTGAAAAAGTCCCCCAAGCTCATGTTTGGTGGCCCCTGAGCTAAGGACCATCTGGAAGAATAACTTTTTAGGTGAAGAAGTAGTAATAGGAGGCAACAGCTCCAAGTTGCAGCTTCAGGGGTTCCAGCCAGACATGAAGAAAAACTCCTTGCCCAGGGTGGTGATGTAGATTTGGGAAAAGTTCCCACTGAGCTGTGGGATCTCCATTCTTGAAGAACCTGTAGCCTCAGCTTAGCAAAGCCATGGCCACACTGATCGAGGGCTGGTGACAGTCCCACTGGAGCAGGACTTTGGACTAGAGACTCTGGAGACCTCTCCCACCTTGCAATCCATAATTCAGTCTATTTATTTCTTGTACCTTGAAACATTAGTTGCCCCTGTGTGCAACACAAACCCAGACAGAGGAGACCTCAGAGCTCTGTTAGATGTTGAGGTCTCCAAGTGCTTTTGTTCCCCTCCAGCAACTGTAAATTTTCAATATGATGTTTATGTACTTTCACCACCATCAGACAGAGCTTTGGGTGGAACTGGTAGGGCCATCACACTGAACAAAAAGCACAAGAGACAGAGTAGGCACAAAACTCATCTTCCTGCTACAGCCTCTCCCTTCCCAGCCCTCAGCTACTTCTGGATTTCCTAAGCTGGAAGCTGCACCCTCAAGGCATTTGGTGGTAGAAGCACCTTTGGGAAATTAACCTCAGTCTTTTTGATCCCAGTAACATTTTGGAATTTTTCATCCAGTGGCAACGAGTTGTGTAACCCAGTCCTCCTTCTGGAGCAAATGCACTCGCCTGGGTTTGTTTGAAATGGTGCCAATGAACCAACTCAGGCTGCCTTTTGAAAGCAGACCTCGAGGCAAATGTGTTTTTGATGGAGACCCATTGCAGGTACCAGAATATAAAGTAGTTTTTCTAGTACATGAAGTACCAAAGTTAATCCCTGAAGGAGTCCAGAGCATCTTTTCAAGGCAGTGTACTCCTTGTAAAGCAATCCTGCCCCATGTCCTGGGATAACACACCTGTAACAGCCAAAGGAACACCCAGATGGAGCAGCTTTTAGTAGCCTGGAGTGTTCCCATAACTGTGTGTTGTTGAAGCCAAACGCTCCACACACTTTTCCAAGGATCCCACACTGACTCTGTAGGCACTTATCTCTCCAGGGAGGCACAGGGGCTTCCAAGCTTTCTCTGGAGTTTAAAAGTAGGATTTTTTCCCACTACAGAATTGAGAGCAGTTCCTGCCTGTTCCTCCCTTTGTCTCTGAACATGGCAATTCCCAGAGCTCCTACACAGTGGTGGGCACTGCCTCCCACAGCAGCCCTGCATTAGTGCCCTGCCCTCAGCTCAACACATCAGTGTCCTCCACAGCTACAGTGAGACCAAGAAGGTTTCAGTGCCCAGGAAACACCAAAAAACCAAAAACTGCCACCCAGACCATCCCAGCACTGCTTTCCCCTGAGCTGTCCCCTGAAGTGACGTACACAGAGCATCAAACACTCTGTGTGAACCCACAGCACCACCCAAGAGCTTCTGGGGAGGAGAAGCACCAACCACCCATGAGATCTTGGGGGCACAAACAAGCAAAGCCTATTAACTCCAGCCCTCTTAGCACAAACTTGGTGTCTTTTCATGGTTTCTTTCACCAGCAAAGAAGTTTGAGCTCCTCATCCACAGCTCAAGGCTAAAAGTAGTCTGGACACAGCTGGTCAGCATGCCAAGAACTCCAGTTTGAAGCCTTTTTGTTTTAGTGGCAGCTGAGATGGCACAAGGAAGCTTAGCAAGAGCTTTCCCACACTTCCCACCAATCAACCTCCCCATCCCAGTCCTTCTCACGCTGTCCAGACAGTTATTTCCTTCCAGGAGCTCAGTAACATGTTGAAATCAGCATTGTAGCCATGGCACCCAAGGCCTTTTCAGTACTTTCCTACAGCTTTTCTCTTGGTTTTTTTCCCATTTTCTTCAGGCAGCCAGGAAGGAAGGAATGCAGCCTTACTGGGGAACCTGTGCAGCCTTACTGGTGCTCTCAGCAATGCATTTATTCCCTTCTGGAAAGCACAGACCACAGAGGGGCCTCCCATACTGACCTCTGGAGTTGGGCAGGATTTGGGGCTGTTGTGCATGGACTCTGATTTCGAAGAGCTGGACTGAGATTCCACTTTCTTGGCTTGTTTCTGAGCACTGGTGGGAGCAGCTGGGGAGACCCCAGAGGTGTCAGGCACCCTAAGGGATGACTCCAACTCCTCAGTCCCTTCATTGTGAGCCTTCTTAGTGCTCTGGTGAGGGAGCAACCCAGGAACAGTTGATTCTGCAATAAAATCAGCCGTTAGTCAGAGCCACAGGCAGGATCCAGGATCAGCAACGAGCAGCACAAGTCTCTATAAATGTGCCTCATTTAAGAGAACTGGACACTCTGGCCAGAGAAATGCCAGGTTCTCTTTATGACTACAAAACAAACCAGAAGTATTGACAACAGAGAGAGATGGAGATCCCAAAATTTAACTAAATGTTCGCGTTATTTCCTTCACCCCTTCCCGTTTCTAGGAACATCAACTCATTTGTGAAAACACTCACAGGCGTGTCCAGCACTCACCCTTCTCCCAGGGGGGCTGTGGGGTGGAGCTGCACAGAGCAAGGGGCAGCTCTGAAGTCACCAGAGTGGAGGTGAGAAGGTCGATTTTTCCCGTTTGGAGCCGGAATTGTTGGAGCTCCTGGGACAGGAGGCTGAACTGCTCTGTCTGACTGCGACACTGATCTTCCAGATCCTTCACCCGGGCCTGGCAGGAGAGACATGGGATGAGGCACAAACCCACAGCAAACCCACCAGTGAGGCTCCAAACAGCCTTTGCTGCGTCTTTCCAGTGGGTCCCAGACTTCAAAGGATGCTTTTAAATGCCCTGCTCAAAACCAGGATTTGGGAACTGGCAGCTCCACAGCTTTAGTACCTTTGAGAACCTGTAGCTCCTCATCTATGAGGGGACTGACTGCAAGCTCTGCTAGGAATTATCCCTGAAAAGCTGGGTTTGAATTTCAATATCCCATCCCAGCCCTGCATAAGACCAGATGTGATAAGTCAGAGATAAATAAGCCTTGAAAAGAAAAGACTGGAGCATTTCTTGAAGCATTAAAGTCACATCACCCAGAGGAATTGCTCTCCCAGTGTTCTATCTCATCCATTCTTCCAGAGGCTCCAGCAAGCTCCCAAAACTTTACCCTGCCCTCCCCACCATTCTGGGCAGGACTCCTGATTGTCCCTCCAGATTTTGGCTCCTCCAGGCAGCAGGAAGGGCAGAGATCACCCTGGCCTGTGTTGCAGAACATTCCTTTGATGTGGAAGCCCACACACTTTCCCACCAGGTCCCACAAGGAGGAATTGCTCCAGGAAAATTCATGCTGAGGCCCAGAAAGCTACATCTCAACGAGATGAGATGCAGGGGAAATCTCTGGAGAGGGAAGGACACATTCCTACCATTTGTATTTTCTCAGATTCTCCTCCTACCGTCTCTAGAACTTCCCCTTATAAACCACTGCTGAGTCCTGGCTGTCCTTACACATCCCCACATTCTCCCAGTGGCAGGCACAGGAATTCCCAGGACATTGCAACTGCTCCTTTCCCTCTTCTCACTCTTTTTTGTAGGTAAGATGCTCCATAACAGACGACTGCACTGCGCTCCTCAAAATTTTCCGTTCTACGAAACGCGTTTGAAGTGCTTTTCTCTCCTTCCAACTCAAAAAAATAAATCATGCCTTGAAATACTATGTGAGGCAGAAAGCCTGGTTTTTAGGCAGCTCTAAAAATAACACACCTGACCTGGAAAAAGCTTTCTCTGTGGTCTCAGAGCAACACAAAACCTTTGGAGCCACTTCCTAGTCATGGAGGTGCCTGAATTTTTATTTTCCAGGGGTTTTTTTTTATTTCCAGTTTATCTCTGTTTCCCTTCACGACTCCCTGGGTGCTCTCAGGTTTTAAGGAAAGTCTCTGAACTGAAATCAGATGCCACAAGTAACTTCCTGAAGAGTCCATGTTCTCCATTTGCTCAGAGTCAACTCCTTGTTTACAAAATCCCATTGCACAGGATTCCTCTGCAATCCTGAGGGTTTGCATTTACTTACAGTTTAGATTTTTCACATAAATGCTTCTCTCCTATACATCTTAATAAAGAAAAGAGGCCATCAACAGGAAGAATAGTTGCACTGGATCAAAGTAGGGCTTCCTCAAGTCCAACATCCATCCCTGATCCCACCTTGGGACACAGCCCACAAGAGAACAGAGAGGGATTTCCACTGCAGGACCAGAAAGGGATTTCCTGCCTTCTCAGGGGCCATGAGCCAGCAGATGCATCTGGATATTGTGTTTAACAGCATCACAACAGTACCTTGTCCTGTAAATTTATTAATCACACTTTAAATCCATTTACAGTGGTGGCCAAGCCAATAGCCCAGATAATTCACAGTTTAATTCCAAGATCCCTAATTAGTCAGGTGTCTGTTAGATCTGTTATTCAAAATAACATACAAACATCCCTTAAGTCCTACTGCCACATCATACACAGTGTATACTTCTAGCAGGCTACTTGCAGGGAATCACAGCTGGGAAGAGTAGGTTTCCAGGGCAGTGCTGGGAGAAATGGGGATAAGGAAGAGGGAAATAAGGCCAGGAGCTTCAGGGAACCAGCAGGAATCAAGCCCCAGGCACAGAAAAGACAGGAGACTGCTGTATCCATGCCCAACCCAAAATGGGGAGAAAGAGGAGCCTCACACAACTGGGCCTGGGCAGAGGGATTTCCAGAAGAGGCTGCAAGAGCAGGAGCAGAGCTTGGTGGGCTCAGTTTAGCCACTGATTCAGGAACTGAGATTTTCCACAGCCAACCACCACCAGCTCAGCCCCATCCTCTGAGACTCTCTCCTTCTTGGCTGGTCTGCTCCACTTCTCCAGGTGATGTTTTCCCTCCACATGTCCCTTGTTACCTTTCTCTGTATCTTCTGCTCTGTATTTTTGAGATGAGAGAATCTCCACTTTGCTCAAGGGGAGCTCTAGAGCTGTGCAGTCCAAACTCCTGCTCCAGGCAGGGCTGATGCCAGAGGGATTAGAGGAACAGCCACAATTCCACAACAGTGTGGGTGCAGCTTCTACAGGACGTGGGCACACCCCAGTAATGCCCTTCTCCAAAAGCTCCCAACACTTCACTTGCTTTTTTGACCAGAACTGTGGCTGATTTTTTTTTCTCCAACAGGGAATTCCAAGCCCACCACTGGGCATGTCTAGTCATGGCTGCCTCTCCTCCCATGTGCCTTTGCACAGGCAGTGTTACCTGGGATTTAATGTCCCTGTTACTCACAAGATCTCTGTCAGATCTGAAGGTGTTCAAGCAGTTTTCCATCAGCTACAAACCCCACCACTTCCACAGAAGCCTTCTTTCCAAATCACCACCTAGCACAGCTCCCACACACTGGAATTTTGTTAGTTCCTACCTCTTCTGGGAAAACTATCATCCACAATCCCTGCTTCCCATCTTCCATCCAATTACAAAGCCAGCAGGACCTGTCTTCTTCTCCACAGCACTCACTTGCAATGGTGTCACCACTGCTTTTGGGTTCTGAAGGAAACACTTCACTCTTGGACTGCAAGTAGTTCCCAAAAGACATTTAAATGCACGTGACACGTGGAGAAGGAGCACAGCTGGGCAATTCTAAAAATCTGCAAGTGCCAAAAAAATTAAGCTCCTAATTCTAATTGGTCAAGGAAGCAAAGCATTTATAAAGAAAAGCAGCTGCTCCATCAAACTCATGGTGGGAGCTCCTTTAATCACAATTATTTCTTGGCAGTGACACACTCTTGCAATCTTTTCCAGAGTATAGCTAAAACAAGAATTATCAAGCAACTGTCAAAGTCAGGACAGAGGGAAAAATGTCCCATTTGACAGGATTATAGCAGTACCTGCATGCAATCCAAGGTACTCTGGGAGCAAGAAGAAAAGCAAAAAGAGATGTCAAACCACATCAGCAGTTACACTACCCCAAAACCAACACTCTCCAAACACAACCCAGCCCTCAGTCTCAATGAGATTGTTTTCTCACCACGTCCAGTGTCTGCCTTGTTCCATACTGAGATTCCCACCTCATTCTTACCAAACAAAAGCCAAATCCCACGCACCAAATGCACAAATAAGAGAACCAGGCCCTTTCTGAGGGCCTCCAAACCATCATGTGCTTTGAGTTCAATGACTCTGCTAAACTTCAACAGACTGCACTCATCCTTCATTAACATCCCATCCAAAGGCAATCCAAACACATGGGGAAAATGAAAACACACAGCACAGGCACTCCACACCCCCTAATTCTGCCCTACATGGACATTCTGGGATGACAACAGTTAGAGTTAAGGAATTTAAATGAATGTTGCTGCACACTAAACTAGCTTTTAATGACAATTTCTCTTTCTTTGGTCTGCTTTATAAAATTCAAGGCCAGGTTGGACAGGGCTTAGAGCAACCTGGTCTAGTGGAAGGTGGGTGGAACTGGATGAACTTTCAAGCGGATAACACATAATGTCACAGCCCCATGATACTCACCCAGCCTGCAACTATTTCAATCCCATTTAGCAGGAGTCCAGCACTCTTGGGTTCTACAGCTCAGACACAGGCCAGGCTCCCTCCAAAGTTGATGCTATTTGCAGCCATGGAGCAATCTCCTCCATCAAGGACAATCCCCATCCCAACCAACAACCCTGGGCTCCCAACAGCCCCAGAGCTGCACAGGGAGTTCAGCCTGTCCCCTCTGCCTGTAAGTCACCCCTGCAGCAGGAGATGCCTCTGTCTGGGTGGACAGTGAGGCCTCCTGCTCCTCTGGGGTGTTTTAGTGCTGAGAAAGCCTCTGAGAGAGCACAAGATGCTCCATTTCCCATCACACCCAACCCTTTGGCAGTCACTAAATCTCCACATCACAAGTTCCAGCGTTTGGTGCTTTGGCTTTGCAGCTCCAGGAACCCACAGCCGAGGTTTTCTCCAAAGTCATCCCGACTGACACCGAGCTAATGCCAAGCAAACCCAAAGCAGTGCCCAGCACATCTGCCAGGCTGCACTGCAACTCTGTTGGTGTGTTCCATGTGGATGTCAGAGTAAATAGGACAAGGGAGTTGCCTCAAGCTTCCTCACTCAGGCAAAGGCCACATTTCTCCTGTTTTTCCCTAATAAAAAGCATAAAGTGCAAACATACACACACACGAGAGAAATTTCAAGTCCCAGGGACACAAATATTCTTCCTCTCTTTACATGATCTCGGAGAAAGGAGGAGGCAGATCTGAGGTTAATTATTTAATGCATCCCTGAAAGAGATTTTGGGCAAAATCTGAATGAAGAAATCTATGTGAGGACTGAGCAGGTCAGGATTTAATCCCTCAAAACTCTGACCCCAGATATTACTCTGCCAGCACCACTGATACTTGTTCTCAGCAGTAACATGCATCTGATCAAGACATTACAGCATTTTGCTCAAGAACCAACAAAACCCATCAAAGGCATCAAGAAAACTGGTAATAAGAACAAAAGGTACCAAAATTTGCAGCCACTAGTCCCTCTTGTTTCCTTCTGCCTTACCTCTAGAAGCTGTACTGCTCCTTCATGTTCCCTTCTTGCTTCTGCCTGTGCCTAAGGAGAAATAAGAAAGGGAGAAAATAAGAAATGAACCCACCTGAGCTCACTTCTGTCATCCCACCTCATAATCCTTCATAGGTTGGAGGACAAGTCTGATGAGGAGCAGCTGAGGGAGCTGGGGGGGGCTCAGCCTGGAGCAAAGGAGGCTCAGGGGGGACCTTCTGGCTCTGCAACCCCCTGACAGGAGGGGGGAGCCGGGGGGGTCGGGCTCTGCTCCCAGGGAACAAGGGACAGGAGGAGAGGGAATGGCCTCCAGCTGTGCCAGGGGAGGGTCAGGTTGGACATCAGGGAAAATTTCTTCACTGAAAGGGTGGTCAGGCCCTGGCACAGCTGCCCAGGGCAGTGGTGGAGTCCCCACCCCTGGAGAGATTTAACAGATGTGTGGATGTGGCACTTGGGGACACGGGTTAGTGGTGGCCTTGGCAGTGCTGGGGGAATGGTTGGAGTTGATGACCTTAGGGGGCTTCTCCAACCTTAATGATTCCATGATTCTACGATTTAAAGTCTGAAAGCACCTCTGGGCTTTGGACAAACAGCAGAGAGAGGTCAGAACTGGTGACCCTGAGCAAAGCCCTTCACTGTGCTCAGGTACCAGAGCACTCAGACACTGCCCTGGTTTACTTTATCCTGTAAACTCACACACACCTCCTCCGTGCACTGCATATCCAAGGAAACATATCCATTGTTTTCCAGGGATTCAGAGGGTAAAATGTCCACCTCCCACCCCCCACACACCTGCTGCAGCCGCCGGACCTCCTCCTGCTTCTCCTGCAGGACTAGCAGGGCTTCCTTGTGCTCCACTTCCAGCTGCTGCCTGCGCTCGGCCACATTTCTCATGTGCTGCAGAACAAGGCACAGACAGGGACACTGCTGAAATCCTGTGTCCCACCAGCAGCCAGGAGCCAACCATGGCCTGGACTCCATGTCATCATTGCACAGGAGGAAGTACAGAACTCTCACCACTCGCCAGAGCAACACAGAGACAATCATCAAAGCGATGGTCACCTTATTTCCCTTCCCACCCAAATCCCTGAAGCAGCCTTTCCAAACCTCTTCCCACTTTGGAAAGCCACGTTCTAGGATCCTGCAGAAGCACAATTCCCAACAGAAGCACGGAGACAAGGGAATGGTGAAAAAAGGCAAAGAGACAACATGTGCCATACAAAAGCAGCAGTGCCTGGACAGTCCCCTGCATGGATCCCACTGACCTTCAGCACCTGCTCTAGATTCTCCAGCTTGGTTTGGAGTCCTTGGTTCGTCTGAATCACTGAATCCCGTTCCTTGGTCACCAAAACAACCTGCAGTTTCAGGTCAGCATTCTCAGATTCAACCTGGAGAGAAGGATTTGCAGTTTTAGCACAAGCAGCCAGAGGCGTTCCCTGTATTTTTTGATTTGATTTGATTGAGGACAATTTATTTCTGTGTCTCAATAGGTTGATTTGCAGACCTGCTTTCTACTGACAATGATATCAAAATGATGAACCTTCTCTCTCTCTGGTTTTTATTAATTAATTATTAATTAATTCATTATTATTCATAAATAAGCATTTATCAGGCCTCAGTGTGTAACACTTTATTTGCACACACTGTTTCTCCCACTAGAATCATCTCCCCTCCCCATTTACAAGGAGGAAGGAACTGGGAGAGGAACAGGCTACATAATGAAGAGATAAAAGAAAGCAAAAAGGTTTAAAAGCATTTTTCATCCTACATGGTAGAATTAAACACAAAGAACAGGACAGAAAATTCAGCAGCCTGCTGAGATCATCTTCACCTTCTTCACTTACTACAGGGAATTCCAGCCACATATTTTGGTTCCAGGGGGCACTATGGCCTCAAGACTATTAGCAATGCAGATTACAAAGGCAAACATTTCCATTTACAACAGTTATTAAACAGTTATTTAATATTAAATATTACTATCAGCCTTATGCATGGTGGCAAATTGACACAGGGGAGTGACAAGTGCCTTTCTAAGTCCTGTGCCTTATACTTGTCCAGAGAAGGAGCTGAGAACAGGAACCCAGATGAGCACAAAATCATTTTTCAGCTGGCAACTTGAAAACTTGGCACACCAGCAAGCTCTTCCCAGCAAAATTTTGCAGGAGCCAATGCTCCACCTGACCAAGACACTGCTTTTACCTGTCCTGCCCATCCAGCCCTCTCGTTCAGCTGCAAGTTCTCCTCGGCCAGTCGTGCATTTTCACTCTGCACCTCCTGCAGCTGGATCTCCTGTCCAGAAAGAGTGGGAATTACTATTACCAAGGCCCTCAAACTCCCCCAAATTATTCTGCAGAGCAGCTCCACTGCTCCTGTTTCCTGGTGCAGGATGTTGGTGGGATGTTGTTGAGGAGGGGGAGGCACTGCTCTAACAGCCCCCTGTGCCAGGTGATGGAGTTGGAACTGGATGACCTTTAAAGTCCCTTCCAACCCAAACCACTCTATGATCTCTCAGGTTTCTTCTCTTCTTTTCTTAACCTCAAAGCCCAGAATCAGAAAGAGATTTCCCTGTCTAGCTCCCAGCTCCAGTGCCACATTGTTTACAAGCTGCTGCCTAGAACTCCATCTCCACTCACAGCAATTCAAGTTTCACTGCTGGTTCGAGATCAGAGTCTTGACAAATATCAGTTAAGGAAGGAATATTATTTGGGAAAATGATGCTAAAGAGAGCCCTAGACTGCAAAGTCCAGAGTTTCAAATGGCTGACTGAAAGCAGGATTCAGTGTGGAGTTAAAAGCATGAGCCTGCTATCCCTGAATTAGGGAATGCTGCCTCTGAGCACAGGCTGTGGGCACACAGAGGGACACTGGATTTGTCAGGTCAGTCCATCTGCAACAACTTTGTACAGCACTAAAGGAGTTTAATTGTTGCATAATCACATGACACACACACACACACTTCCCCATTCCAAGGTTTTACACGTCATCAAATATTTTCTGGCTGTTCCAGGAGCTAATTCCCTGTGCACACAGGCTGAGTCCTGGTACTTCAAGGTGAGTCGGTCCCTTCTTGACCCTCAAAAGTGACTGTCTACCAACACACCAAGACAAACTCATTCCTTAAACAACCCACAGCCATCAAACATCTATTCAGAAGGTCAGCACCCCTGGGGGAAGCCATACACTGTCAGCCCCTAATGCCACCAGAGCTGCTCAGCAGAGCAACAACAGAAGGGAGAAATCTGGGTGCTTTGCTAAGACCAGGAAAACCTCCCTGGAATTAAACAGAGGCAAGATTTCTGCCAACAAATATGAAACACAGGAAAAGGACTGTGGGTTTGTGCAACAACCACACTGAGGTGCAGGAATCTTTCAATATTTGTCTGGAGTGCCTGTGAAAATGCTAATTATCTCCCCAAACTATCAAAGGCCATGGAATTTCATCCAGTGATTTATGTGGCTGCACTCAACCCACAGGTAACTGAAAGACTAAATAAACAAGCCCAAAATTTGTGACACTGTTCAAATAACCAGAAAGGTGGTGATTCATTACTAAGATGAGCTGGAGAATCCAAGAGAGACACACAACAACCCAGCTCCTCTTCTCCCATCACGCTCACAGCAGCAGGCAACAAGAACACTTACTAGTTCTTTGCATCTTTTATGCTTTTTCCTCACTTCATGCTCAAGGTTTTCACATTTTTTGCGCTTTTTCTTGAGTTCAAATTCCTGCAGGAAACAAGCAGAAGTAGATCAGCAAGTGCACACTCTTACAATGCATAGGAAATTCAAGGCCAGCCTCTCAGACCCAGTGCTGCATTACCTGATTTTCTCATAAAAATCTCTTTGTGACAAACTTGAACAATGTAGAAACCAAGGGAGATTTTTTTTTTTTTTAATGTAGGAAAACTAAAAAACTTTTTAAGTGAAACAACTATTTCTCTCTTCCTCAAGCCTTTAATCTTCTGGCAACAGTCCTGTTTCCCACTTGCACAGATTGTTCCTATTTGGAGAGAGCAGTATGGAGACAGGATGCGGGGGACAAAAAGACAGAGCTGTGCAAAATTCTCAGCTTTAAACATCAGCTGTGCTATTTCAGCCCCTATTCTCATCCAAATGACACCTAACAGAGCACAGACATCCTCTGCTTATGTACCTTTACCTGCAGCTACTCCTGCAGCTACCTCTTGGCTCCTCAGATAGACAAGAGCTGCTAAACCTCCCTGTGAACTGTCATAATTTGCTGGAAAAATTCCCAAGGGGCATATTCCTCATCCACATCTGTCCCCAGTTCAAATAAGACTAAACCAAACACAGCACAGAACCTACTGGCATGTTTTCCTCTCATTTTAGTGTGACATATTCCCTTGCCAGCCCAGCACCTGGAGCTGCCACCCAGCAACACTCCCCATGCAGATGGCCTGTGTTTTCCCACTGATTCCCCAAGCTTCCCACTTTTGCCAGAGCAGCTGCACCTAAAAAGACTTCAGTCCCTGAAATCTCTATCTGGGTGGAAAACCCAAGAAAAATAAAAAAGTGTAGCATTCCTTCCCCTAAAACCAAGTTCCCAACTCACCAGCTGCTGGATCTGTTTGCTGCTCTCTTGGCCTGTTATTGCATTTTTGGGAGGGAAATTTTCATGTCCTTCAGAGGCAGGTCCCAGTGGTTGCACACCTGGTTCCACCTGGAAAGCAGAAGAGATGCCAGAGAGCTCAGGGACAGGCAGGATTGCAGGGCACACTCCTGGCAGTGCCACCTGGGAGAGCAACACTCCCCATGAGACTCCTGATCTCTGAGCTGCACCACTGGGCATGGGGAAAGCTGGACACTGTGCCAGGGATCTCTGTGCCACCAGAAACCTGTGCTGGGAGTCTCCTGGAGCCCAGTGCCAACCAGTCCAGCTTGACTGAACCACCTCCATGCAACAGTGGCCTCCAGGGAGCTCTCAGATCCCAGTTTGTGCCTGATGAGAGGCAGCAGCCACACCTTTCATGACCCTCCCAAAGCAACACAAAGATGGTCAGATGGGAGAGCACAGCCCTCAAAGGGCAGGAATCAGAGAAGATGTCAGAATCTAAAGGCAGGGAAGAGCAAACACTACCAAGAAACAGTGTCCCACCTCAGCTGGCAGCTGAGAAGGACTGAAAGGGCAGCAGTTGTGTGGATTATGTGCCATCACCAAACCAAATGAAAGGAAACAATTTTCTGTACACAATTGTACACAGGTTTCTAACAAAATGCCTTTTCATTTGGGCTACAGACAAGCAAACCTTTAATCCTCTGAATTTTCCCTCTCAACTGGTATTTGACTGGACATTGTCTGCCCAGAGTAATCCCTGACAGCAGAGCAAGGCCAGAGACACACAGAAGAAAGAGGGCTTTGATAATGCTTTAAACATTCAATTTAAAGTTATTTTTGCTAAACAGATTTTAGGGACAGAGCTAAGGATCTCTCTCAAACTGAACTGTCTGTAAGAACAACTGCAGAAGCCAACAAAACACACAGTGTTACAAATCACCAAGATTAGATAATTAACCAAGATTAGATTAATAACACCCAAGAGTTCAAAAAACCCCCTCTGGGATGAACTGAATCTCTCTCTTCAGCAGGAACTGAATCAATACGTGCAGAGTGTCACTTCTCCAACGCTGCCTTAATACAAATTAACTGGAAGGTGGCAAATGCCAAGTTTTAAGAGTATTCCAGAGTTTTAAGCATATTCCAGTGGGCAAATGTGGAAAGATAGACCACTACATTTGACACCTGTTCTGGGCAAACTGATAGAAATCGCAACTAAGATAAGGCAGGTGCTTAAAATAACTCAAACTAACTTATACTGGGGGCAAGGACACATTCACAATTCTATACAGAGTTCTTCTGACAAAAAAAACAGCAAGCAAAAGGGTGCAGGTGATCCAGCAGAAACCTGCTTGGGTGCTCAAAACACCTTCACACCTTCAGCTGCGGTGCTTTAACAGGTTTTGGCAGACACTGAGACACCACAGGGTGAGGGGGGAAATGTTTTTTTTCCTCGGGTGAATATCTAATAAAAATGAAAGGACTAAAAAAAGGAGGGAGCAGGAACTGTGCTCTCCAAGCACCGATGCAGCAGAGACAAACAGCGACGAGGGCCTCGTGACACTGAGAGATTAGAGAGACAAGTGATGGTTTAATAGAGCCCCAGTGCTCAGACAAAAAGGCAAAGAGATCTATTGGGGAAGGGAGAGAAAACTTCATTATGCCACCGTATAAATCAACGCCAGAGCCCGGGACAGCGCCGCACGTTGTCTTCCCCAGCACAAAACCGGCAGGGAAAACGCACAAAGGAAAGGAGACAAAGATGCTAGCACTGAATAATGGGAGAGGCTGGAAAGAAACAAACAAAAAAAAAAATGGCTGAAGGAGAAGGGGGTTATAAATCCACGGGTGACTCGGAATGGACGAGCGAGGAATGAATATACTCAACACATCTGCCGCGAGGGCCCGGGGGGGCAACAAACGGGAGCAGCTGGTGCAGCCTGGGGGGAACACGCGTATCCCGAACCCACTGGGGAGGCTGAAAACTGGGGGGGGGGGACCAGGAGAACCCGCGGGAGCAAAACCCCGAGGAGCCGCCCGGGGGCTGCGGGGGCACAGCGGGACCCGCGGCCCGGCCCCGCGGAGGCCCCGGCGGG
>NW_020885062.1:41333-71839 GCF_003945725.1 Corapipo altera | reverse complement strand
CAGCGGGACCCGCGGGGCCTGGGCTGAGCCCCGGCGGCAGCACAACGCGGGGGTTCTGCCTTTCTGTGTCACCGCTCCGGTGAGACCCCTCCTCCCCCTGGAGCTGCCTCCAGCTCTCGGGCGAGCTGGAGCGAGTCCAGAGGAGGCCACGGAGCTGCTCCAAGGGCTGGAGCTCCTCTGCTCTGGAGCCAGGCTGGGAGAGCTGGGGGGGTTCACCTGGAGGAGAGAAGGCTCCAGGAGACCTGAGAGCCCCTTGCAGGGCCTAAAGGGGCTCCAGGAGAGCTGCAGAGGGACTGGGGACAAGGGATGGAGGGACAGGATAAGGGGGAATGGCTTCCCACTGCCAGAGGGCAGGGTTAGGACTCCGGTAGGGACCTCCTGGAGCAACAGGAATACACAAAAGGCGGGAACAAACATTGGGAGGGGAAATGGGCAGACAGTGATAGGACAAGCGGGAATGGCTTCCCACTGCTGGCGAGGCAGAGTTAGATGGGATATTGGGAAGGAATCCTTTCCAGTGAGGGTGGTGAGGCCCTGGCACAGATCGGGCAGAGAAGCTGTGGCTGCCCCGTCCCTGGAAGTGTCCAAGGCCAGATTGGATGCAGTCTTGCACCACCTGGTCTAGTGGAAGGTGTCCCTGCCCATGGCAGGGGTGGAATGAGATGAGCTTTAAGGTCCCTTCAGACCCAAACAATTCCATGATTCTATGAAAGAGAAGCAATGCCCGGTTTCCTAGGATGGAAAAAGTAGCACGGGAGCTCCGAAAAGGAGCAGGACTGAGCCCCTGGCACGGTTCAGTGTCCTGATCATGTGCTGCCAGGAGCACCTATATCCCTCCTCACCCTATGAGTCCCTTTGGAAACCAGCACAGCACCGATGTGCAGCGGACGCAAACCACAACCCTCACCTCCTCCAAGTGAAACTCCCTAAGAACAGCAATTAATTGAGCAATTAAACATCAAAACTTTCTGATGGCTGACCCACTTGTCTCACCTCCCTGCGAGCTCTCCCTCCCAGCGCCGGGTCTCCCAAGGAGGCCTCCTTTGGCAGAGGAGAACCTTTGCTGCCGGTGTTCGGTCCCAGGCGTGGGGCAGCGCTCGGCCTGGTACTGCCTGGGCTCATTTTGGGGGGACGCAGACACTCCTTGAAATTCTTGAGGGCAATCTGCCTCTGCAGCCTCAACACCTCCCGCTGGGACTCCCGCAGCAGGCGGTCGAACTCGATGACGTTGAGGCAGCGAGGGTCGTCCTGCAGGAAAACAAACATGGTGTTGTGGCACTGACAGGCTCCAAAAGCTGGGACAGGTCACATTTAACACACAAACTCCAAAAGGGGAGAGGCTGGTGGAACCCAGCTACTGTGGCACACACAGATTGCTGATTCCTGGGTCTCCAAAGCCTCAAAGCTCACTTTGCGTCCTTTATGCAAATACATTTTTCCTCCTGAAGATAAACCCCAACCTGTAATGCTCCTGTAATGCTCCTGCAACGCTCCTGCAGCTCTCCCGGCACGAAGGGCTTTGCCAAGCGTGTGCCATCTCAGCACATGCCAGCAGGGAGCGTGGCAGGATAATGTCACGTCGTGTCCCAGCCAAAGCAGAGCTGCTTCCCCTCCTTGACGTGGGTGGGTGCTGGCAGCGCTGCAGCCCCAGCGGTGGTGAGGGCTTTGAGTGGCTGCAAGAACGAAGAACATCTGGGATTTGGTCAGTTCTCCCTCAGGATAATGTTTGGTTTTCAAACTATTTGATTTCTCTCCTTGTCAGAGAACAGTGATAGGCCCCTATCTTTAGCACAAGGGGTCACTCCCATCCCGACCCAAACCCAGCAGCTTTTGAAGGAAACCAGCCCAATCTGATTCTCACAAAACTAGTGAGAATATGTCACCAGCTTGTTTCGTTCTTCAAAGGTTTTCAGATTTCAGGAGGCTGAAGAAACACGTACCTGCATGTCCACATGTACAACAGCGGGTTATGAAAACCTGTCTTTACAAATCTGCTGCTGGAGGAGACATTGCTCATTCCCCTGGAAAGCTCCTAAGCCGGTGAATTCAAAGCAGAATTGGTATCCAGGACAAATTTAATCTTTTTCCCTGTTCGCTTCTTATTCCCCCTAAAAATAGCATATGCTTTAAAAATACAATTTGAGGAGAAAACCGTGGTTACTCTCATGGTGCAAGGGGGGAAACTGAGGCACCATTAAAGGGAACTGATTATAGATTCAAGAAGTGAGCAGCTGGGCCTCCTCTGTGCCAGCCCCCTGTTCAGGCTCTCAGGGTAGTAGTTCTTTAAGCAAAATTGGCTGTGGCTGTGTATAAAATCTCCCTTCCCCCACCAAAAATAGGCAGCTATTCCCAACTGAGCCTCCGGAGCCTGGGGGAACAAGGGAGGAGAAAAAGAGCTCAGCCCTCCCCTCAGTTTCTATTATACCCATCCCCTGCAGCTGCCTCACTGCTCCCCCCATCCCATGCTTCCAAGGATTCACCCGGCAAGAAATTGCAGCCTGGGTTTACCCGGAGCTGGGGTTTGGTTGGAAGCCACTCACTGGAGTGTGATCTCAGGAAATCATTTTATCCTATCCTAAGAGCCCTGGCTTTGCCAAAACAAGGCCAGTGTGTGTCTTGCCACTGCAGGGAACTGAGTGGATCCATTTCACAGCTACTGAAAAATTAGTGCTGATTTAAATACCCGAGATTAAAACTGATTTGGTTACAAACTCTGAGTATGCCCCTCATATCTCTGCATAAAACCCCCTTCATTGGCCTAATGCATTTTGCATGCTGCAGACAGATTAGGGGAATTTGGAATTTTAACTAGCTGGAAATTAAAATTTAATGAGCTTGCTTGAGAGAAAAATGGGGAAAACAAGATCAGAAAGAATGATCTCCTCTCTTGCTCTCTTTTCTATGGATTCCCTGCTCATATATCGGTGTCCCCGGTCCCTGGTGCCGTGGCAGTGACAGGGATTGTCTCTCCTTTGGGGGCAGGTGGTCACCAGGTCACCCATGCCCTAGTGGCTGAACTTGTCACCCCTGAGGGTGGCACCCACATGTATTTCCCTGGCCAATACTGAATCCCGCTCACCCGCTTTTTGTCCCATTCCTCCACAATTTGTCACTCCCCTGTCCCTGGCAGGGTCGGGTTGCCCAGCACACTCTGCTTGGAAAATCAGAGAGCTTTGGAAAGGGTCTGTTCCCCTTCCTGCAGGGGCCTGCAGTGAGAACTCAAGGGATGAGAAGGAAGTTTCTTCTTGCTGACACCATAGGGCACAGTCAGACC
The DNA here is from genome assembly GCF_003945725.1 of Corapipo altera. Taxonomy (NCBI): domain Eukaryota; kingdom Metazoa; phylum Chordata; class Aves; order Passeriformes; family Pipridae; genus Corapipo; species Corapipo altera. The sequence continues at coordinate 68,565 of NW_020885062.1, read as the reverse complement.
TGGATAAGTTTATCCTGTGGTTTAATGCCAGGAAGGATCAATGGAGCAGCTCTGTACAAACACCAAATACACCCAGTTGCTCTTATCCCCACTAGATCCACATTAGGGCAAGACTGAGAATCCACCTTCGAACCTGTAGTTAAAATGAACATATGGGGAGCTCAGGAACAAAAATAAAGCTGCTTTCAGCAAGGCAGTATTTGTCACCTAAATATCATGTAAGTAGGGCAGGTAGAAATGCAAGGGTTCGCTCAGCTCAGCTGGGGGCAGGGATGTAGGGTGGCACTTGGCCACATTTGCATTAACGAAACAGGGGGAAACCAGTGGGAGCCCGAGTGTTCCTGAGCTGCTCAGGAGAGTTTGAACTGACCTAAACTGAAAATGTCGGGCTTGTGAACAACAGATGTAGCTGATCTGCCCAAAACTTTATCACCTTGAGTGGGAACCATCTCCCCCAGCTTCAGCTGCCTGCAGAGGCTGCTTTCAGAGCTGTCACAGAGAAGTGCTTTGGAGGAGCAACACACATGACCAGTTTTAAAGTTCTGTCTCAGGATGAGCTGAATTATCCCTTTTGTCCCACCTTTTATATCCACACGGCCTGTGCTGGTGCTGAAGGGAAGGTAGATCACCAGCCCAGGTGCAGACACAGCACTGGGGATGGTTTCATGAACACCCAGCCCTGGCTGGTGGTTTGTGGCCTCGGTCACAGTCATCCCAAGACCCACTGATTTATCACCAGTCTCGTGGTGGCTGCGAGTGCTCAGAAGGCTGCAGCTCAAGATCTAGGCTGGTTCTTGGGAATGTGCTGGTTGGCTTCCCAAAGAAACGCTTTAAAAGGAGGCCCTGCTCCTACATCTTGGTTGAGGCTCAGCCCTGTGAAAAATCTGTGTATCTGTGGCTTTTCAGGGGTTTTCAGGGGAAGGGTTTTAGTTGCTGCTGAAAATGAATTCACAGAGGGACAACTGGGATGCCCCCAACAGCCTGTTAGAGGGGTCCAGACACTGTCTCTGCCACACACTCCCCCAGTGTCCCCATTCAACTCACACATCAAATCCTGTCTGTTTTCAGCCTGCACTGGGGATTAATTGCTCTCACACCACTTTCTGGAGCCTGGTTTCCATCACTGCTGTTGCACAGCTTGTCCCAGCCCCTGAGTGATGTCCCGGCAAGTGTCTCACCTTCCCTGCCGAGAGTTTAGCCTGCAGCTCCCGGCATTCCTGCTGCAGAGCTTCAATCTGCTTGTCTTTGGCCAGGAGGGCACTGGCTTGCTCTGTCAGGTCCTTGGCACGCTGGCGGGCAAAGGCTTTCTTACACAGCTCCAGGCTGGAGCCCTTCAGAGCCACTGGAGCAGTGACCTACACAGAGAGCAGTGGGGAGAAAGGTGTGGTGGTGCTCCTTAACCACCACCCCACCACCCCATCACCCCTTGGTGTTCTTTAACCACCACCTCACCACCCCTTGCTGTTCATCAACCACCGCCCCATCACCCCTGAGTGTTCCTTAACTACCACCCCATCACCCCTTGGTGTTCTTTAACCACCACCCCATCACCCCTGGGAGTTCATCAACCACCACCCCATCACCCCTGGGTGTTCATCAACCACCACCCCATCACCCCTGGGTGTTCATCAACCACCACCCTATCATTCCTGGGTGTTCAGTCACCACCACCAATCATCCCAACAGCCTGGCCCCAAAGGACAGACAAGCAGTGGAGGAGGAAGGGCTGGATGGAGAAGTGGGTCAGAGAAGAGGTGGGAAGGAGAAGGTGGCTCGGCAGGTGGGCTCAGTGGGTACACCCAGAACAGGGGCTGCAGGCAGGGCAACAGTGTGGGGGGAAGAGAGAAAACAAGGATGAGGGCAGCAAAACAGGAGAAGATAACAGAGAAGAGGAGGGGAGGATGGCAGGAAAAAAGGGCATGGGATAAAGGACAGAGGTGGTCAAACCAGGAAGAGAAATGGAGCATCTGTGGGTTTCTAGGCAGCAGGAAAGAGCTTAAGCATGGCTGGGTGGAGGACAGAGGGAAATGGAGAGACAAGAGAGAGCCCAGCAAGGACCAGCACAGCCAGGGAAGGACTGGGAGATGTTCAGCAGAAGAAGCAGGTCAGGTTCACATGCTCCCTGTGAGGGAGGGAAGAGCAGGGCTGGGGATGACAGGGCTTCACGGGGAGCAAGCTAGTCAGGGGCAGGCTCTGTCTGCCCAGCAGGAGCTGAGGCTGCCTGGCACAGTGTCCCTGGGATTCCCCCATCCCCGGGGTGGGCTCTCCCACTGGGTATCAGCACCAAGGAGCTGGATAAAGGGGCAGCTCACACCCCCTGCTCATCCCAACCCTCCGGGCAGTGAGGACACATCCAGTCCCTGACTTTATCCAACCCTTCCTCTCCCTGCCCAGCTATTGTCATCTGCACAAAGCCTCACAATCTGGGGAGGGGGACTCTCCCCTGCCTGATCAGGATTTGCATCCTCTGTGCAAACTTCTCCTCCCCAGCTCTTCCTGAGCATCTCACCCACGTGCAGAAGCCCATGGGACCTGTGCACCAGGCACTGAAGGCAACCACTGCCAGATTAACCCCAGCTCCTCAGGGCCCCTCCTCTGCTCCTGCCTCCAGCCCACCCTCCACCAGCCTCAGCCATCCGAGCACTTGGACACCTTGGCCAGCACAGGAGCCCAGCAGGTTCTCCCAGGGCTCCCACAGGCCTTACACTGTCACCACCCCAAAGTTTCACTGAAGAAACAAATAAACCAGTGTTTGTATAGGTGCTGGGGGGGCTGCAGAGCTGTTGGGTGTATATCAAATGGTTTCTCTTAACATAGTGTCTGACAAGTCCATCTGTTGCCCTGCAAGTACCAAAACCCCGTGACAGACGGGCCGTGCAGTGCCTGGGGACAGAGAGCCAGGAAAACCCCCTACCTTCCCTCCAACACAGCTTTCACTTCCTCCTTTCTGTCCTAGAGGGCTCGAATTCCCCATCACAATCCCTGCTTTCCTTCCAACAGAAGGAAGGTTTTGCCTTCCTCCACTGCAATCCCCCTTTAGGAACTTGTGCCCAAGATCCCACACTTGCTGCTCCTGCAAGGTGTCAAACACTACAGGCTTCACAACAAGCTGCTGTTAGGTTGGAGAAAGCAAAACCCCTGTGGCTTGTGCAGCCCTGTGAGCGAGGTGTGGATGGGGCAGAGCTGTCTCTCACCCCTTCCTGTTTTGCTTCACCGCACTCCTTTTCTTATTCAAATCCTTCCTGTTTCTTTCTGGTGAAGTCAGATGAATTATTTTCATGACTTCAGAGAAAGCCGCGTTAATTAACTTAAACTATCACCTTATGGGGAGAAACCAAGCAGGAGGAAATTCCTCAAAGCAGCTCCCTGAGCAGGAGCAGAGCAGCTGGTGATGGCTGGGTTTGGTGATTCTTGCAAAGCATGTTTGCTGGAGGTTTAAGAAAAAGGGAAAGAAAAGGCCTTTCTAGCTCGATGGAAGTGGCAAACAGAAGGTCCTGGTGGTGAGGTGCTGTCCCAGCTCAGCTCCCCAGCCAGGGCAGGTCCCAGCACCCACCACTTTGAGGTTTGCCTCCTGCAGTTTCCGGGCTCTCTCCTCCAGGCGCTTGGCGATCACCGCCAGCTCCGCGTTCTTCCTCTTCAGGTGCTTCACCTTCTCCTCCGTCTGGGGGAAGCAGCTCCTGCGCTGCAGAACAGAAAAAGAAGCTGGAGGTGAAGCCCCTGATCAGGAGCCAATGTCCCTGGTCCTGCTCGACCTGTTCTAGAACTACCCAAACCATTGAACACCTTTGCTGTTGTTGCTGCTCCAGTCACTGAAATTTAGGTTTTCCTGCTATTTCTGTTTATGTGACCTCTTGCTCCCTATGAGATCCCCAGACCATCCCATGTGGTCGCTCCCCATCCACAACATGTTCGTTGCAGGCTCTGCCAGGACTCAACATGTCTCCAGCATCAGTGTACCCTGGCCTCCCACCCTTTGGGGCTTTCTCCTCCAAAGTCTTCCCAGTTTATTTCCCCAGGTTTACAGGACTCAGCACATCCCTGTGGATTTGTACTGCACCACCAGGACAAGCTTATCCGTGTCTTTTCTCTCCTGACACCAAAGCACGAGCTTCGGAGGAAGCGACAAAGGACTTTATGATATTTGCAAAGCAAATTTCCTTTTTCTCCCTATTGATTCTGTTCGCTCTTAATCCCCTTTTATTTGTTATCTGTCCATTCCAATGAGCCGCCTCTTGCCGACGGCTCCTTCTCCCAAGGTCGGACCCAGATGTGTTGTGCTGTCTTTTCACATCAGCAGAAATGTCAGGTCAGCTGAGGCTCATGATTATTTCCCTCCCTACCCCTGTGAGACCCCACCAAGGGCGGCTCAGCTGTAAGGCTGAGACTGGTTTTTGAGAGTCCAATTTGATGAGAGGTCACACGTTCGTGCTTCGCTAAAACCCAGAGGACTGATAAGGGGTAACCCCGGGGTGCAGGCCACGTGGAATTTATGCTTTTACTGTAAGAAATTTATCTACAATATGCATTTTGAATGTGGTGATAGAAATCTGAAATGCTGAGCAATCAAATTTGCAGGGGCCCAGGGTGGCTGCATCCCCACACTGCGGGGCTGGGCAAGGGGTGATGCTCTTCAGGGAGGATTTGGGAGGGGAATATCCCCTCTTTGTGCTTCCTGATGGGCCTGGAGAGCCAGGGATGGGGGAACAGGGCAGAAAAGGGCAGAAGGCTGCTGTGGCAGCCTGGCTTGGTGTTGGGTGCCGGGGTGCAGCTGGGGAGGATCGGGGTGCTGAGCTCCCATGGGAGCAGGGGGCAGTGCTGCACTGTCACGCCGAGACCAAGCCGAGTGAATCAGTGTTTCTGCTTTTCATAGAATCAAATATAGTTAAAGAGGAAATAAGGGCAACTTCCCCTCCCTTGCCCGGCTCTGCTCTGCAGCTCGAGGAAGGGGTCCAGCTCAAGCTGATGGATGCAGTGTGATGGCACCCAGAGCACCCAGAGCCCCTGTCCCCTCCGGCCCTGCCCAGATGATCCCATGTGTGACATCTCTTGGAATTGGCAGCAGACAGCAGCTCGCCCTGGCCAGGACTCCCTCCCTGTGGAGCATCCCATGCCAGCACCCAGCCAGGGTGCAGGATGTGCCCTCTGCTCACCAGCAGGCTGTTCTCCTCGGCCAGGCTGGAGCAGCGGTGCTGCAGGTCCTCCAGGGCACTCAGGAGCTTCGTGTTCTGGCTCACGAGGAAGCCGTAGTCAGCCCCGCTCTGCAAAACAGCACAGGAGAGGCACAGCAGGGCTTCACCTGCCCAGGAAGGGGTCCTGCAGGTCCTCAGAGCTTCACCTACCCAGGAAGGGGTCCTGCAGCACCTCACAGCTTCACCTGCCCAAGGCACAGACCACAGGTCCTGCAGGTCTGCAGGGCTTCACCTGCCTGAGGCACAGATTGTTGAACCTTAGAGCTTCACCTGCCAAGGGCAGGGGCAGAGGGGTCCCAGCCTCATGCCCAGCCCAGCTCGGCTGCCTGGGGGGCTGGCAGGGTCGGGGTGCAGGCAGCAAAGGGGCACGGTGGGATCTGGGGGCTGATTTCAGGAGATGGGGGGCTACATGTCCTCTGGGGGACAACTGGCCTTTGGGGCCAGGCTTCATCCCCTGTGGGTGACATTTGCCATCTCCATGCATTCAACTTCCACCCAGGGAAAAAGCCCAGACCCTCCTGGAATCCTCAGCCCTGGCACCATCCAAACTGGCTCAGTGAAACCCTGGCAGGAGCTGGGGGGCAGAGCACAGCCCCTGACACTCCAACACGTGGCTGCTCCCCACGGCTCAGGGACCCCGTGGCCTCCAGCACCACGTGGGTTTTGGAGGTGACCAGACCTCCTCACCCACTTCCCCATCCCAGCTCTCCTGCTGGAGCCCACCCAGGAGCCAGCCCCAGCTCTGCCCTCTCCGTGTCAGCTCCGGAAGAAGGCGACACGACGGATTTTTTTTTTGCAAAACACCAACTTCGTTTTGTCACATCAAAAGCAGCAGCAGCAGCAGCTCTGCTGGGAGCTGTATATATAGTTCTGTGGTTACTGCTTCCTGCCCAGAGCAGCTCAGCACGGGCTCCCAGGCAGGATTTCTGTGCGTTAGCAAAGCTCGGAGCAGAGCTGTTGCCTCACAGCTGCCATATGGCAGCAGCACCCCGTGTGTGTCTCGGCAGGATCCAGCCAGATGTTTTCCCAGCAGCCAGGCAGGTCTTGCAGGACCTGCTCCCAGTGCCCAACAAGACTCTGCAGAAGGGCCATGACCTCCCCAGTGCACAGAGGCTGTGAGGGAAACATCCCAAAAAAATGTCGCCCAAGCTTTCTGGGGAGCAAGAACTCAGGCAGGGACCCAGCTCTAGGAGGTGTGAGGCTGGGTAAAATTCATGATGCTTTTGGACAATGCTATATTTTGGTTTCTCAATCATGTCCATTGGATAAACATAGCAGGAGACCAGTTCCACAAAGTCCACCCCCAATCCCTCGGCCCGTGGCTCTCCCAAGCTCCCACACCCATATGGAAATGCCTTGGCAAAGCAGGGAGGGAAAAGACAACTGAAGGAGGCTGAAAACAAAAACAAGCCCTCAGAAGATGACACCCAGCCCTCCCCATCAGCCTCAGGTGGTGTCCCCAGGTCCCACCAACCCCCTGAGACACCAGGATGTGACGTGCCATGAGCAGAGTGGTTTGTAGGCAGAGGCTGTTGGCACAGTGGTTTGTAGGTGTCCACGCTGCAGAAATCCCAGTGTTTGAGAAAGCTGGAGTGAAATGTCCCATGGAGAGAGACTGTACTCCTCTACACATGTGGGATTTTTCTCCCCTGGGCACAAAGGTGCCATTACTGCCACCATTCCTGGGGACATCACACCTCCAACAACTCGGGGCTGTTCTCAGGGGTGGTCAGGGTAGGCCCAGGAACCAAGGAGCTTCCCAAAGCTCAGCATCCTGGCAATGCCAAGAAGCTCCCCTGGGAGCCCTGTGCACAGCTCTGTGCCCAGCACCAGATACTGTGGCATTAATCCCATCCCTGCAGCTTTACAGGGACAGTGAGGTGTCCTAGGGAGCAATTCCCCCATCACCAGCTCCAGGAACATCAAAGCACTTTTTCAGGCTGGGAATCCATGCAGGGGACACTGCTGGTGCTAAAGGGGGGACAGAGCAGGGTGGGTGCCCGGGGAGGGGGGTCCCACCAGCACCTCCTGTGCCGTGCGTGGCAGCGCCTTGGACTCGTTCCCTGCTACCGTCCCTGGAGCCAAGCAGGCAGCCCCGGGGAAGAAGTCAAAGGGCATTATTTCCACCTCCTTGCCCCTGCCAAGAGGCCTCAGAATTCATGTCTGTGGTTGCTTGCACTGAGCCAGCGTGAGCACACTGAGCCAGCGGCCTCTGTGCCTGGGATGGGAGCTGGAGAGCTCTCCTGGAGGAGCTGATGTGCTCCTGCCTCTCCCCACCAGGCAGCCAGGACCTCTGACATCGGCAGCACAGAGCTTCTGCAGAGGACAGTCAGCATTTCCAGCATGGCAGGGGGGTCTTTTGGGGACCTACATCCAAATTTCTGCATTTAAACCCCCATTTCTGTAGCCATAAAACATCTTCATCTGGGCAGGACCCAAAGGCTCACAAGTACTCACCCCCACCCTGCCAGGCTGTCCCCGGGTCAGCCCAGGTTTTGTGTCACGACTCCAGAACCCATGACATGGCAAAGGCTGGGATGTGCTTTCCCATTCCCCAGGCAGCAGGGGAGTGTGGCTGTGTGCTCCAGGCTGGGGCCAGGCACTCGGCCAAGCCTCCCCCTGCCAGCACGTCCCTCTGTGGCCACAGATCCTTGGGGCTCTGCCCAGAGAGGCACGAGGGGCATCTGCAGCGAGAAGACATGGAGGCAGGAGCTGCTTTCTGTGCCAAGGTGTCTGTCCCACACGGGGACCTCAGCGCCCGGGAAAGCTCTGCCAAACCTCCCCCTGGGCTCTGAGCTGGTGCTGGTGCGTCAGCTGAGCCCTCCTCCCAGAGCCTGCAACCGAGGGGCTGTCTAGACGTCATCCCACGCTCATTAAACATTCATTTCCTATAATGAAATGGCTTTTAATTTCCGAACTGCTCCGCTGTTCCTCAAGGATCCCGCTCTGCACGGCGCAGCCGCGCTCGGGGCTCCCGCGGCGCCTTTCCCGGGGAGCTGGAGGAGATGGGGAGGGAGGAGAGGCAAGAGGCTCCCCCCAGAGTGACTCAGCCTGATGAAGTGTTCAAAGTGTCAGCAAGAGCCGAAATCCAAGCACATCCCTCGGTCAGGGAGGTTTCAGTGAGCAGAGGCCGAGCTGACACCACGGGGAGGGTCTCCAGGCAGCCACATCCCCCAGGTCAGGAATATTCTCAGCCACTAAAAAAATGAACCTGAGTGACGTGTTCTTTGGCCACGGGGAAAGTTTCTGCAGGAGCAGAGCAGCAGGGATGCTGAGGGAGGAGAGCAGCAGGCACATGGCTTTGAAGCCTCTGTTACACGGGAATTGGCAACATCTGTCGCCTCTTTTGGCAGGTAGAGCCCAAAATACAGTTTCTCCAGGATGCGTGAGAACAGCAAACAAAGAGAAGCCCTCAGCATGTCAGCTGCGAGAGAACTGCTGCTTTTTCACCTGAAAGCTTCAAAAAGCAACGCAGAGCTGCAGCAGCTTTTGCAGGGAGAGGTGCCCAGCCAGGCTGCTAAATGGGTCACGCAGGCAAAATCCCTCTGGAGCAGCCAAAATCCAGCACAGTCCTGAAAGTCCTGCGGAAAACTTGCAGGAGGCCGTTGGGGGACAGTAAATCACACGTGGTGAGGACGATAGGAGCTGCCTGAACCCGGCTCTGCAATGCGGCTTGGGCACAGCCTGGCACAGCCCAGCCCCAGGGGCTTCCCCCTGCCAGCCCTGGGGAACTGCCAAAGCCTAAAACCAGCCTTGCTTTAAAATCCCCGTGGAGAGCCAGACAGGGAGGGTGGCCCCGTGAGCGGGAGGTCTCAGGTGGCCTTTGGAAACAGGCGGGCTCGTGGCTGAATTTTAAACCATGCCCAATTTGAAGGTGTGTAAACCACACACAATTTGAAGGGGAATAAACCACACACAAGTTGAAGAGGAATAAACCACACATAATTTCAGGGTGTCCCTGCAGTGACTTCCCCATCTGCAGCCCAGCCGGGTCCAGCTGCTGGGTTTGCTTTGCAAAAGCCATCTCTGAACACCAACCCCCACTCTGCAGACACCTTCCCGGGTGAAGTTATCCCGGCTTTCCTGCTATCCTGGCTATATTAAATCCACCACCTCTCCTTCATTTGAAATCATTGTCACCAAGCCTCCACCACGTCAAAGCCCTTTAGCAGCTCGTTCCACCTGACTCTGGTAATTAGCTCCCTTAACTTCTCAATCCTCCCCGCTTGGAAATGAAAGGCTGTCATTGCCAATCCATTTGCTCCTCTTCCAGCCCGTTTCAAGGGAATCGGCCACCTCACAGAACAAAGTTATTTTCCATAGGCTGCTCCTCTGCAGTGCCCTCACTGCCTGGCAAAAGCAAGACAAAAATAGCATCACCTCCTGTTCGGTCAGTGAGCAGAGCCAACCCCGCCGCCGGCACAGCGAGGGGCAGGACCATCCCTGCTGAGGGAAAAGGGACAGTGCTGTCAGAGGTATGGGAGAAGGAAGAGCCATCCCTGGGATGAGGCCGTGGTTATCCTGCCGCTCCCCTGCCTTGCAGCCTGTGTCCCACTGCGCTCGTTCTCCTCCCTCCCTGAACTTTGCGCCAGTTCCCGGTTTCAGACACAAACATCTCCCTTCTGCCGTTGGCTTCAGGGCACTTCCCCACAGCCCCGCGTGTTGCCAGCTCCCCTTTCCATCAGTCAGCACTTTTTCCTGCTGCCCATCCCTCTCCCAGCCTACTACTTGCCCTTATTTCCGTGATTTCCTCATTTATCTGATTTTTATCACCCCGTGTCACAAATTCACGGAAGAAAAAATCCATCCAAGGCTATTAACTTCAAAAATCCTGCCTCCGGCGTGGGGAGTGCTGGAGCCATGAATTGGAAGATATTGAGGGGAATATTCAGGGGAACAGTCACTGTATATTTGCTGTTCTTTACATTCCCCCAGGCTTTCTCTCCTGCACACCCTCTGACCACTGCCAGCTCTTCATATGCTCCTCACAGGGCCTTTAAAATGAGATGCAGCTAAAATTGGAGTCTCGCAAATTCAGGTCCTCTCTCTCTTTAAACCCTCTGTGGAAGCACCATTATGAATCCCAGGAAAACAAACCCAGCTATTCCAGGAGAAGGAAAATCCGCTCAGTGCCCTGATGGCCCTGGCTCGCTGTCCTTTGATGAGCTCAGCTTCTCCAGCCTCCCCAACCAGGGAGAAATTAATGTTCCTGCAAAACTGAGGCAGGGAGGAATGTGAGCGGAAAATAAGCTCTCCAGGCAGAGGATCAGCTCTCCAAAATCCAAGGCTGCAGCCGGGTCCAGGATGCAATGCAGCACAATTCCTCACCTTTACCAGCAAATCCAAGAGACAGGAGGATTTGCAAGGAGATGAGAGAAAATGACACTGAAATTCCTCCCAGCTGCTGGGAAGGTGGCTCTGAACCGCTCCTGAGGTGCTGCACACATGATTCTTCATCCCTCACAGCTAGAGAGAAATCAGGGCAGGCAGTTGTGAGGAATGGAGGGCTTGGAGAAACCCAGGGATGCAGCCAGTGGGAAAAGGTGCTGCTCAGGGTGCAGGTGCCCATCTGGCTGAACAGTCCTGGTCTCCTCAGTGCTCAGTTTGCTCCTGGCCCTGCTCTCCTGTGTGCTACAGAGACCTGGAACTGCTCCCAGCTGGACACTGCCTGTCTGGAGCAGAGGCCTGACAAGGTGTGTGTGGCCCCAGCCAGGCTTTGCCCAGCTGTGACCCAACTCTCTCCGTGTCAAACACAAATTGTTTTGCAATCCCAGGATGTGTGAGGCCACAAACTGCAGCTGATCCGTCAGATAACCTGCAGCAGGGGGTTGTGCAACACTCCTCAAGTACAACATCACCCTCCGGCCCTTGGGTCACTGTGTGACCTCTGGGCACCCCCGTGTCCCCTGCAGGGCCTTTCCCACCTGCACACCTTGTGAGAAAGGTTTTGCAGGGCAAAAAGCAGGTACAAAGCCTGTTCTACCAACCACCCTTTTAACATCAGTGTGCAAGTGTCTCTTGTCTCTTATCAGCTTCCAGAAAGATTAGGCCAAGCTGTGATAAAGCAGGACTGTGCTCCATCCCCACCACACTCAGGGGACAGTGATGGTGCTGGTGTTCCACTGCCCAGCCTGGGAATGTGTGAAAGCCAGGCTGTGCCCCATAAAACCTGCCTTGGTTGTAAAACTTAGAAGCCAAGACAGCTAAGCTGCCTTTTTTTTCCCTCTAACTGCAGAATATTCTGGGTGCTGCTGAGCACCCATCATTGAATCTGCAGAGAAGCAGCTCATGCATTGGTATTTCCACTAAGGAAAAAAAACAACAAAAAAAGCAAAAATGTAGAAGATGTGGGAAGAAAATGTGTGAACAACTTCAGTGCAAACACAGAAAGACTTTGCAACCTCTGCTGCTTGTGTACTCATGCACATTGCCAATCATTTGAGCTAAAACATGGGCATTGGCATCCTATAAATATTTTGGGGGCTTTTTGTTGCTTAGCTCTGAGCAAAGGTCAGTCTGCAGCTCCCAGCACTGCAGGCTCAGGCTCAGACCACCCCAAGGTCTCTATGGAGCATCTGGACTTGTTTTGGATGCCACGTGTCAGATAATTCTATTTTGTGAGCATGCAAAAAAAAAAAAACCAAAAAACCCAAAAACCCTGGGGAAGAATGATAAAATTGAGTGCTTTCCAGGTTTGGTATTTGATGGCTGGAGTGGGGGTGATTGTTCTCTGATATCTCGTCTTTCTTGTAACAGAAACTCTAATCCAAAGAAACACTCCCAAGGAAGGCGTGAGACTTCTGGCTTCACCCTGGGAAGCCACGGAGCTCCAGCTCAGTAAATCCCCTGCCCATACAGAAGTGCCTCAGCCCTTTAACAGGATCACAGTTTGGAAAGTCACTCCCCACCAGCAGCAATATCCATGGTCACAGGTCTCCTTTCTTTGAGCAGAAAGACTGGATTCCCCACCACATTCAGCTCTGGAGAGGCAAAAGTGCTCTTCCACCTTGGAGGGTACATCAGGGAGCTGGAGGGGCAGATTTGGTGTGCACAGCAATTTTTTCCCCCAGAAATCTGCTCTGCAGTTCTCCTCCACCTCTTCCTGTTTTCCAAATCACTTGAAGTTTCCCAGGGGCCCAAGAGCACCTTTACTTTTGGGTCTCATTGGCTTAAAACCTGCTCTAGTTCCCAGGCTTTGGCATGATTAGATATTAGGAAGGAATTCTTCCCTGTGAGGGTGGTGAGGCCCTGGCACAGAGAAGCTGTGGCTGCCCCATCCCTGGAGGTGTCCAAGGCCAGGTTGGACAGGGCTTGGAGCAACCTGGGCTAGTGGAAGGTGTCCCTGCCCATGGCAGGGGGTGGAACGAGATGGGCTTTAAGGTCCCTTCCAACCCAAACCATTCCAGGAGTCTGTGTCACAATCAGTTCCTTGCCCCTCTTGGTAAAGCAAGAACTCACTTGGGATATTTGTAGGATTTTGTGCTGGACTGAGAAGCCCCAAATCTACAACAGCTTTAACAAGAGATAAAGGGGAAAATCATCCCCTTGCACCCCCTCACAGAGCCAGAGGTGCTGCTCAGTGATCCATAAGGAAACGTGAGTGGCAGGAGCAGCAGCAAACATACCAACTGATGCTCCAAAGGGTGTTTTCCCAGAACTCTGAGCAGATGGCTGGGGTGCAGAAGGCCTGCACTCACAGCAGGAGGAGGGCAACAAGGCTGCAGCACTGCATGTGCCATTTCACTTCACGTTACTCCAGCAGGAAGGAACGTTACAGCCAGAGGACCCCAGGGAGCCAAGACATTGGTGAGTCCCCTCAAAACATCCAGAGGGTGAAATGAGAAGGATTCTGGGGTGAAGGATCACAGTGTGGTGATGAACAACACCAGCATGGTGGGACAGCCCTGTCCCAAATCCAGCAGCCCAGAGGAGCCAAGGACACGGTGAGGAGGGAAAGGCTGATGTCCCTGATCCTCCACATCCCTGGCCAAGCCATTTGGACGTGTCTTTGCACAGAGAGCATGAGCTTAATTAGTAAAAGAGCCAAAATGAGCATCACCTTCCCCTTCACAGCCTCACTTTGCCTTGTTTTCCATTCATTCCTGGCTCTTCCTGGCAGGCAGACACCTGAGGGTGGCTGTGCATCCACAGTCCTGCAGCAAACAGCACTAAGGCATTTGCATGAGGCTGAGCACTGCCAAGCCAAGAAAAATTAATTTACTCAGGTTTTTAGCAAGATAGAACACAATCTTCTAATTGAGATTGCAGGAAATGGTCTGTACAGCAAGAACTGGCTCCGTTGCCTGAGATCTTCTTGTCCCACTGGCATCTTTTATTCTGCTGACCTACCCTTCCTGGCCAAGGGTGCAGCTCTACACACCCTCAGACATTAAATTAACAGTTTTCCAGCTTTGCCAGTGGAAAATTTGAAGCTCTTGAAAGGCCACAGATTCCTGCAAAAGACACTGAGCTTATCATTAAATGCAGCTTGGCCTGAGTGCTTGACATGGAGGATCTTTACCAGCATTTTATAATTCTTCCCATGTCTGTGCTTTGTGTTATTAACCCCCACTGGGACCAACAGGTTTTTTTGTGGATATTTAAATTCCTACCCACTGGAGGACTCCTTGGTTTAAGCATTTTCAGTCGGGTTTTACGGATTTATGGAATATTCACGGCTCCACATGACCTCAAGGGAAGCTGAGGCTTGGCTTTTAAGAAATGCAAATCCAAAGCACCCTCTGGAGATCGACAAGGAGCCATGAGAGCCAAATCAGAGCACCCAAAGTGTGCCCCTTGCTCGTGTGGTTCCTGGGATGGGAACAGGGATGTGGTCAGCAGCTGAGCTCATCCCTTCCATGAGTGGGGCTGGAAAGGCTGTGGAGATGAGTAATCCTGGAAGGGAAGATGCAGGGAATATGCAGAAAGTGAATGACCTTGCTGCTCTCCCCTCCTCCAACGAGCCAAGAGGGAATGCAACATTCCTTCAGTGACCCACTCCTGGACCACCCCAAGTTTTCCAGGGCCAGGGCAAATCCCACTGGAGCAGCATCCCATAGGAGATGGAGGCAGCTGAGCTCTTGTGGGAAGTGCTCTAAAATCCATCTGACAGCATTCTGGGAACTTTCCAATTTCCAGCCAGACTGTATCTGTGCCACTGTAACCCCGTTCTTCCTACACACACAACGTTTTTCTCCTTCTCTGTTATTCATTATTTGGATTGGGATCCTACCCCTGCAGTGCCTGGAGATTCTCAGCAGGAAAGTAATTTCTTATCTTCTGTGTCCACACAGAAATTTTGGAGAGCAGGACCAGAGCGACAGGACAAGGATACACTTGTGACAGTCCCCAGAAGGCTTCCAGTGGTGCCATGGTGGGACACACTGCTCTGCTGAGGAGCTGGGAAACCCTGCCCTGCCTTAGAGGATGCAGGGGCATGTGGAAAATGGATGGGAAGATGTGGGCACAAGCTTCAACAAGGAAAACTCCCAGCAGACCTATGCAGAACATTCCTCTCCATGGGAATGCTGCAACCTTGGGACAGGGTAAGAGAGGTGGTGCAATCCCAGCCCTTGGAGATACTCAACACTTGCCTTGTCAGGATATGATCAACCTCTTCCAGCTCTGGAGCCTGCTGGGAGCAGGGGCTGGATGGGAGGTTCCAGGAGTGTCCCCAACCCACCTCTCTAACTCCAGAGTTCCCTTTCCAGCTCCCAAAGGGAAGAAGGGCAAGAGCTCTCCACCCTCTGCACTCAGGAGGGACCCAAGCAAGAAAACCAAGATTAACTTGACCTCCAGACAGCCTTAATGTCTATCCATGGTCTGTCCCTGAGGGAATGGCAGAGCAGCAGTGGCGGAGGCCGGGGACACACGGCAGGAGCTCCATCATAAAATCAACATCTTTAATGAGCTCTGTCAGCCACGAGCCCTCAGGAGGCTCTTCCCCACACCAGGAGATTTCTCCCTGGAGGCAGCTGTCCTGTTCACAGAGTGCAGCTCTGACATCCCAAGGACAAATGCCCTAAAGGAAGCCCAGCTCCAGCAGCAGGACACACAGTGCATGTCCCCACCTGGCCAGGGGGAGCTGTGCTTTGAAGGGGAGCTGTGTGAGACCCCCCCCTCCCAGCTGTGTGAGCTCCTCGTTCCCTAGGAAGTGGATTTGAGGATGTGGCTCCACAGCCCAGCAGCACCAGCCCTTGCTCTGCTATGGCTGGAAGCCTTTCCCACCCCTAAAGCCACTGGGCTCCAGGAAGAACTGCTGGATTTATTTATTTTTTTCGAGGAAAAGACAAGGTAACCTTTCTGGGGATCAACAGCAGTGTTAAGGATGGTACTGCCACGGTACCACCAGCACCACCACGGTGCCACTGCGGCACTGCCACGACACAGCAGAGTGACACCAGGTCCAGCAGCACCACCCCAGCACCACCAGTGCCACCATGGACTATGATGGCACTACCACAGTGCTGCCACAACCCCATGGGACTGGGAAGGGAAATTGGAGTCACCCACCCAGCCAGGAGCCTCCAGGATCACGGGAAACACTCAAAGCAGCCCAAGGACCAAGGCAAACTGGATGGCAGGTGCTCAGCAGTCACCACCAGAGACACCAAACGGGGTCCTCACCCCCTCCTCCACCACCCCTGGATGCAGAGCTGGATCATGGGGGACTCACTGCGAGGATCATCTAGAGCTGGTCCACAGCCCCCTCCCCAAAGGTGCTGTTCAGCTGCTGGAGCACCCACAAACACCCCTCTGAACCAGCCACCTGCCCCTCTGCCACTCCCAGCCTTCCCACCCAGGCTCCCACCAGGACACAGTACCTATTCTGACTCTCCTGAAGGAGTGTCCTAGGCTGGGTTGGACAGGGCTTGGAGCAACCTGGTCTAGTGGAAGTTGTCCCTGCCCATGGCAGGAAGTGGAAGCAGATGATCTTGAAGGTCCCTTCCAACCCAAACCATTCTGGGATTCCCTGAAGACAGTAAGTCTGGCACAACCAATTTGACTCCCGGGATACAAAAGAGGGGAGGGAGCAGAAATCCTTCCCATTCTGCAGCCCCGTTTTTCAGCTGGGGTGCTCCTGGCACAGCCAGGGCTGGGGTCAGAGGCAGCCCAAGGGTGCCTGGTTCAGTGTGGCCTTTCCCTAAGCATCACAATAAACAGCCCTTCAAAACAGACCCATAGGAAACTGTGCTGGACTGAAATCCTGTTGTCCCTTGATGTGTTTCCAGCGGCACCCTTTCTCCCGCAGGCAGCTCCAGCTGGGCTCAGCTGCACAGCACAGCCTGCTCAAAACCCTCCTGCTAAACCCCAGCCAGCTCTGCTCAGCCCTTCTCCCTCCTGAAGGCCAAAAGCTGATTTCTCTCCTGTTTAAGAGCACCCCCAGATTCCAGGGGACCCCAGGGAGATGGCTGCTGTTCCCCACGGGAAACAAGGGCAAGCTGTCCTGAGCAGGGTGAGCTGGTGAACTTTTGTGACCTGGATGGAGGAGGTGAGACCCTGAGGAGCTGTTTGGGCTGTCTTTAGGGAGATGCTGCAAGGGGCTGACCCTGCACTGCCCCGAGGTGCCCAAGGCTGTCTTCAGGGGCAGGTTCCCCCTGCAGTGCAGGTGCCCGAAGCCCTCCGGGGCTCCCCGGAGTGGAGAGGGGATATTTTGGAAGGGGGTGACAGCGAGTAAATCATGTCCCTGCCACGACCTGCAGAGCCCTTGATGCTGCCGGAGCGAGGAGATGCCGCAGGGACGGCTCAGCCTGGGCTGGTGCAGCGGCTGTGTCTGCTCCGGGTGGGCTCAGCGAGACCCCGCACCAGCTCCAGCGCCTTCCAGGCAGCTGGAAATCCCTGTGGAAGGGCAGCGGAGGCAGCAGCTCTTTCTCTCCTGGGGTGCGCGGCAGCGGCTGTGGCAGCTCCCAGCCCACGGGGAAGGTTTTGGGGGTGGCTCAGCCGCAGCCCAGCGCACCCATTGCCCGTGCCCGTCTCGTACCGAGGCAACGTCCCCGCGGTGCCTCGACGCCTCTTGCCCCAAAATGAGCCAACGCACCGCCACCCCCGCCTTACCTGGGGGGGTCTGTCCGTCCGCTCCATCGCTCGCAGCGGCCTGACGAGCTCCGGTGCGGAGTGAACCCGCTGCGGGTCCGGCGGGGGAACGTGGGGGGTCCCGGGGGACTCCTCCTGGGGCTGGGGCGCTCCGTCCCGCTCCGATCCCGTGGGAAGCCGGCAGCCGACCGTGTCCGTGTCACCCCCCGCGCCGTCACGCGTGTCCAGGTCCGGGCAGGCGGGGGCGGCGGGGGCGGCATCGCCCGCGGCGGGGGCAGCGCTGGGCACCCCCCGCTCCGGCTCCTGCATGGCTGGGGCAGCGCTGGGCTCACTCCGCTCCGGGCAGGGCTCCGCGGGGCTCCGGGAGCCGGCACGGGAGAGCCGAGGGCATCACAGCGGCGGCGGCGCTGGGAGCAGCCCGGGCCGCGCTCCCCCGCGCCGGGGCCGGGGCCGGCGGCAGCAGCAGCATCCCCGCACCGGGGCTGGCTCGGTCCCGCACCGGGGCTGGCTCGGTCCCGCACCGGGGCTGGCTCGGTCCCGCACCGGGAATGGCTCGGTCCCCGCAGCCCTGTGCGGTCGCTGCTCCCGCCGCCCTCAGCCCACCGCCGCCCCCGGCCCCATGACGTGGCGGAGGGGCCGGGGGAGCTGGCAGCCCCTCAGCCCGGGCAGCCCCCGCCGCAGCCGCTGCCGAGTCATCAATACGGAGCCGGGCCGGGCCCCGGGGGGGCCGCGCCGCGCCCCGGGCCGCCAATGGCGGCGGCTGCGCCGGTTTCCACGGCAACGCTGCGGGAGCGGGGTCTGGTGCCTATTGATGAGGCGGCGGCGGGGGGGGGGGGCGGACGGGCCGATCCCGCATCCCCCCGCACCGCAGCATCCCCCCCCGCACCCCGCCGGCATCGGGGTTTGGTACAGCATCGGCCCCAGCCCCTGCTCGGCTCTGCCCCGGGGATGCTCAGCTCTGCCCCAGGATGTCTCTGCTTCAGGGATACCCGGCTCTGCCCCCGGGATGCCTGACTTTGTCCCGCGGATGCTCAGCTCTGCCCCAGGATGCCCATCTCTGCCCCAGCAATGCCCAGCTGTGCCCCAGGATGCCCAGCTGTGCCCCAGGACTCCTGGCTCTGCCCCGGGGATACGTGTCTCTGCCCCGGGGATACCTGTCTCTGCCTCGGGGATGCCCAGCTCTGCCCCAGGGACACCCAACTCTGCCCCAGCAATGTCCGGCTCCGCCCTGGTCATACCCATCTCTGCCTCATGGATGCCCAGCTCTGCCCCAGGGATACCTGGGTCTGCCCCAGGACTCCTGGGTCTGCCCTGGTCATACCCAGCTCTGCCCTGGGGATGCCCAGCTCTGCCCTGGGGATGTTCACACACCTTCCCTCTGTGTGAGCTGAACCTCAGCCCCTCACTGACACTGTGCTGGAAACAACCCTCTGCTGAAAGCTGCTGGACCCTGCCTGCAGGATGAGCAGGACAAGAGGCAGAGGGTGGTGTGGGCAGGGAGGGAGGGCTGGGGGGCTGATCTGATCCAGGGAGACAGGAGTTAGCAGCATAACGCTCCAGCAAAGCGGGCACTGCCATCTCTGAGCACACAGAGCGGGCTGACGTGCTCTGTCTCTGCCTCCTCCCTGCCTGGCTGTGTCTTTGATGAAGATCACATCATCCATCAGGCTGGTCAGCGTTCGTGATGCTCAGGGGAAAGCCAGTGGGCCACCCTGGGGGACCTCTGTCTGTCCCCTGCTCCTCAGCCCTGTTCAAAGCTTGACCCACTGCAGAGCAAGACTTGCTGATCCCAAGCCCAAGAGGGTTTGATGATCCCTGAACCCCTGAGCAACTGGGGACAGGTCCTGCCTCCCCACGTCCTTGTGTGTGGCAACAGCTCCCAGTCCCACTGCTGGTGTCCCTCTCCTGCAGGGTGAGGGTGACATTTGGCATCTCACATGTGCTGCTCCCTCCATGGACGTGGAGTCACCAGGAGAACCTGTCTGGGGCCACTTGACCCAGGGGAGGTACCCTGGGGGGGGGTCTTTGATACCTCTTTCAGACACCTCTTTGTGTGCACCTCCTTTGAGCAGCTTCATCAGCACATCCAGATGTGTCCTGTGCAGATGTGTCACCTCTTGAACTAGATGCCATGGGCCAAGTGTCACCTCTGCCTGAGCCCAGGCAGCACAGGCAAGCCACCACCCAGATATTCAATTCACTGCTGGCTGTGAAGGGTGTAGATGACCCACTCAGATGGGTCCTGTGATGTGGGGAGTTACCACCACACCACGCAGTCTCACCTCTCTTAGCAGGACTCTGCCATCCCACCCAAATCCCAGATCTCCGGGCTGCCCATTCCTAAGGAGTGCATGTGTGTGGTGGGGGGAAGCCCCAAGCTGGTGATGAGCAGTGGATGCAGCCAACAGACCAGAGGGGAGATTCCAGACAACTGATCCCACCTTCCTGTGTTTTCTAGTCTCATTTACCTTCAAACCACCAGTTTAAGTGACTCCTTCTGCTCCAGGAACAGGTCAGGATAGATCCCACCACTGGAATCCCCCCGGTTCCTGCCCACAAATGTTTCCCCCAGGGGAGGCACCAGGCAGGATCTGCAGGTGCTGCACGAGTGTGGAAGGAGGCCCAGGCACTGCTCAGCTCCCTGACAAGACAGAACAGGCAGGTTTCGTTAGCAGGAGGCGAGAGGCAGGATGGGAAGTGCTCCCTGATAAGATCTCATGGCTGCGGGGAGCACGGTCCCCTCAGAACCCTCCTCAGAGCCCTCCTCTGAACCCTCCTCAGAACCCTCCTCTGAACCCTCCTCAGAGCACTCCTCCAAACCTTCCTCCAAACCCTCCTCAGAACCTTCCTCTGAACCCCGGCTCCAACACATTTGTCTCCTCTGGGACATGCTGTAGCAGCCAGCTACAGGCTCGGTCTAAAGCTGCGCCAGGGGAGGTTTAGGTTGGATATTAGGAAGAGATTTTTTACAGAGAGATTGATCAGCCATTGGAATGGGCTGCCCAGGGAGGGGGTGGATTCTCCATCCCTGGAGGTGTTGAAGGTGAGACTGGATGTGGCATCAGTGCCATGGGCTGGGAACCACAGTGGGGTTGGAGCAAGGGTTGGACTTGATCTCAGAGGTCTTTTCCAACCCCTTTGATTCTATGATTCCATGATTCCTACACCCACCCTGAGGTCAGGGGGTTGCTCCGATGTGTCCTGGAGCAGGTCCAGCATCAACCAGGACCCAGATGAAAGTGCCCAGGTCCTTTGGAGAGCAGGAGCTCACCCCAGTATGGGCAGTACATGTGCCTTTATGGGAACCTGCTGAAACGCCTTCGGGTGGAGGGAGGGCACTAAAAAATGGAGGGTTTGTGGTGTTCTTTTTAAATAGGAAAAAAGTAGCAGTTTCTGTTTTGCTGCTCTCAGCAAGAACCACGTTCCCCAAGTCTCCCCAAGCAGTCACCACTGAGTAGCTGTAATACATAACCACAATAATCCTTGGTCATGAACACTGGGTATTTACCTTTCCTAATACTTGAACATTCATTATTAGGAGGTGAATTTTTCAAAACTTTTGCGTATTAAAAGCTTGAACTTGCTTTTCCCTCCCAGAGCTCGGAAACCGAAAGCTGCTCGGGGCGTTGAGCTCTGGCTGCTTGGGGTTTTTTTTTTTAGCCCTTCTTCATTTTTGCTGTTTAAAAACTTCTCTCCTTGTGACCATGACGACAGTTTTGATTTGATTTTTTTTTTTTCCCCTTCCACATCCCCTTTGAACAGCCACAAACCCACGGAACGTGGGAAAGCTGGGACAGTGAGGAGAAGTAAAACATCCCTGTCCTTTCTGGCCAGCCCAGGGAGGGGGCAAAAGGAAAAAAAACTACCACAGACTCAGTAAAACCCCCCCAAAATGATCCCAAAACCATCACAAGAAGTTATACAAAATGTGGAAACTTTCCACCGACGTTTGGGCTCAAAAAAGGAAAAAAAAGTGTATTTTTGGTATTTTTTTTCTACTATTTTCAGATGCTCTCTCCCACAGGCAGGAGATGGAGAGACAAAGCCACGGGGGAAGGTGCCTGGAGGGGTTTGGGAGCTGATGTTTGGGAACAGGGAACCCTTCTCCTGCATCCTTGGAAGCCGGGTTGGTTTTAGGACCCCCCAGGAAACACAGGCCAGGGGTTTGTGGCTGGAGGGCGACTGGGATTGTAGGAGGGTCTCTTGGCTCCATGTGGCCTTTGACCACAGCTCTCAGGGGCTGAGGTTTGCCAGCCCCTATCCCCACCCATGACCCCCCCAGGGTGTCCCCAGAGCTCTGAAAATGGGCAAACTGGGATGCCCCCTCTGCACGTGGCCCTGGGCACTGCAAGGAGTTCTTCCCCAGTTTTGCATTTCCCAAGAACTGAATACAAAAATCCACAAAGTCAATGCCAGAAGAGTTTTATTTAGCAGTCCCTCGCCCTGCTGAACCCAGAAATGATCAGGAGCCCTCTTCTGCCTCCTGTGCCTGTCCCCACTGCATGTGGGGACACTGCCCAGCTCTTCCCAAGGCTTCACCACGTGGGAAGTGAAGATGAGGGGGGAAAGAATAAGAATTGGAGGCTCTGCTGCCTACCTGGGCTCCCAGCGTGGTGTGAGCTCTGACGGGACGGGCCCCTTGGCCACACAGCTGGGCCACTGGGCCACGTGGCCCCTGTCCCCCCCAGGTGCTGGAGGGACAAGCAGCATCTGCAGCCTGGGGAGGGTGGTGGAGCTCACAGGGTGGGTGGCTGAGCGTGGACCCCCTCCCGTGAGCCGGGCACGACCCGTCCTCTGCTCTCGGGGCGCGCGCAGCTCGTGACGGGCATGTGGTGGTGGCGGTGCTTCTCTTCTCCGTAGCCCACAGTACACTCATCCATAAAGTAGGAAACACTACACCCTGCAGTGCTGTTTAGTAGTGCTTTCTACTTTATGGGTGACTGCACTGTCTCTCAGCCGCTGTCCGGTGGCCGCTCTGCTCCAGCGCCGTGTTCGCGTCCGCCCGCGCGGGGCCACCGCCCACAACCCCCACATGGCCCAGCCCCAGCGTGGCCAGGGAGGCAAACTGCAGGTCTGGTCTTGCCCCGGGGACAGAGAGCCTCTGGCAGTGTCACCTCCTGCCTCACAGAGCTGTGCCAGCCTGAGGGACATTCTCCTGCCCATCGGGGAGATCCTGCCTTGCCCTCCCTTGTCTCCCCAGAAACCCTGTCCTGAGCAGAGGGGACATCCTCGCCGCGAGGGAGACCCTACTTCATACCACATCCTCCCACCTTGAGCCCTCTCTGAGGCGCAAGGGATGTCCTCACTTTGTCCCCAAAGCAGGGAAGCCACCTAATACCCCATCCTGGTCACAGGGGACAGTTTTGACTCATCCCCAAAGGAATGACCCTGCATCAGATCCATCCTGGTCAGAGGAGTAAGCTTTCACTTGTCCCCCAAGGAGGGGCTCCACCTAAGACTCCATCCTGGTCATAGGAGACCACTTCAACTTGTCCCCAGAGCAGGGTCCCCACCTCAGGCCCCATCCTGATCACGGAGAACCCAATTGCCTTGTCCCTGCTGGTGGGGGCCCCATGTCAAGCCCCATCACCCCCTCTCATTGATCACCCTGGGACCAGAGGCTGTGTTTGCTTTGCCCCCACAGGGAGACATCCACCTCATACCCTCTCCCATTCACAAAAGACCCCCTTGCCTTCTCCCTGCAGTGGGAGGTTCCACCTTGAACTCCATCATTGCCCTTCAAACCCCATCCTGCTGTCAGAGGACCCCCTTGACCGGACCCCAAGGGTGAGATCCCACCTTAAACTCCATCTTTGTCCCTCAGATCCCATCTGCACCACAGAGGCCCCTCCTTGCCATGTCCCCATGAGGGCACCTCACTTAAATACCACCGTGGTCAAAGGCTCCTTTGCCTTGTCCCCAGGGTGGGGAGCCCATGGTGGAGACCCCACCTAAGCAACACTCTGGTCTCAGAAGACTCTCTTCTTGTCCCCTTGGTGGAGATCCTGTGGCAATCCCCAATCCTGTCACCCTTGAAATGTCCCCATGGGGACCGCCCCTCATCCCTCTATCCTTTACTGAAGACCCCTTTGCCCCATTCTCCTTCCCCTGAGGCCACAGGAGCTCCACATCCTGGAGCTCCCCTTGGGACCCCCCTCTTGCCCCATCTGCCAGCCCCGTGGAGACCATTTGGGTGCCCCCATAGCCCTTGGGGCCATGTGTTGGGGGTCACTTGGAGGCCCCCATGATCAAGCCCACCAGACCCCAGCCCCTACAGCCACACCTCACCTTCCACTCCAGCCTCCACATCCACCCGGTCCCGCTTCTGCTGCCACCGAAAACCCCCTTGGGTGTCACTTCTGCTTCGGGAACTTCCCGCCTCCGCCCTCCCGCCAGCGCGGCACCTCCTCCCCCCACAGCGGGGACTGGGGGTACCCCCTTACCTGCCATCGGCCCCCAGCACCCACAGCCCCCTCATGGCAGGATCAGGGCCGCCGGCACCCCGGGAGACCCCACAGTGCTCCACCAGCACCACGCGGGCGCCTCGATGGGTCCCCCATTACCGGGTCAGGGCGTGGTGGCCTTCGCTGGGTGCCGATGGCCCATGCTGGGTGCTGGTGACCCACCACGTGTGCTGGTGGCCCGTTCTGGGTGCTGATGGCCCGCTCTGGCGCTGGTGGCCCGTGCTGGGTGCTGATGGCCCGCGCTGGGTGTTGGTGGCCTGCGCTGGGTGTTGGTGGCCCGCGCTGGGTGCCGGTGTGGTGGGTGCTGCGTGGGGTGCCGGTGGCTGCCGGGGAGCAATGGGGCCCTGCGGGGAGCGGGGCTGCTTTTAACCCCATCCTGCCCACGTGGCCACGACCACAGGAAGAGCCGGAGCTGCTGGGGAGATAACGGTGCAGGTCCCACCCAGCGCCGCCCCGCAGCCCGACCGCAGCCGGCACAGCCGCGCAGCCAGGAAGCACCGGGGGCCGGTTACGCTCTCCTGGGCTTTGCTGCTGACGGCGACAAACATGTTTGTGCAAAAAAAAAAGAGAGAAAAAAGAAAGGGGGGGAAAAAAAAAAAGGTGTTTTCACAGGGTGACAATAACCGAATTCACCTCCCACGGACGTGTGGGGCCAGCGTGGTCCCATGGCTCCACTGTGGCCCCACGGCTCCACTGTGGCCCCACAGCTCCACCGTGGCCCCTCGCCACGTCCTGGTGGTGGGACCTGCGTGGGAGCAAGGTGGTCCTGCCCACAGAGAGTCCAGTAGCCCGTGGAGGGGGTCTGCAGGGTTCAGGGGCTGCCTGGTTGTAGGGGTGAGGCAAGTGTGGGCCCTGAACCTGCTCTGTAGGAAACGTGTTGTCCAAGAGAACTCCTGGAGCTTCTCACCCACTCAGGGCTCTCTGCAAGGCCAAACTTCTCCTGTTTGCAGCCTCCCAGGGATGTGAAGCCCCTGGAGAAAAACCGAAAGCTGGGTTTTTGGAGGTTTGCACACCCAGATCACAACAACCTGACAGCACCAGGGATGGAGCCGGGACATGCACCAGGGGGATTTTGCACGGCCAGCACCTCCCTGTCCCGGTGCCAGGGGAAGGCCACCATTAAACCAGATCAAAAGCTACACACCAAATCCCCCAAAGTGACCATAAATGGGACCGGGTCTGTCCCTGCACTGGTTTTCATGTGCCTCTGCAAAAGGCTCCTTTTTGGGTCAACGTGGTTCACTCTCACCATTGATAATCTGGACGGAAATGTACAAAAAAACCCTGTACTGGGGAGGTTTCCAGGAGGCAGGGGGAGAGCAAAGTCAAAAATAACTGAGCAGCAGCACAGTCAGAAGTGATTTGACTCGAGCAGCACATGTGCTGATGGCAACAGGTAGAAGGGCAGAGAGGGAATTGGTTGGGAAAACCTTTCAAACAGGTTGAACTGCTGGAAGAGTTTAGGTGAAAAAAAACAAACATAAGTGGCTGGATGAGCTCATCCACCAGCCAAATGGCCCCATCCCTGTGCCTCGGCCCCCAAGGGCTGCCCTGTCTCCCACCCTTTGCTGGCCCTGTGCCCATCTCCATCCCTGAGAAATTCAACAGGGAAATGGAATTGCCATTGGTGATGTCCCCAAAGGGTCTGTGTGGCAGCCCCGACCCCGGAGAGCATCGCTCTGTCTTGCCAGAGGCATGAGGTGAGCACTGACTCATTGATGGCAGAGGCCACCACGTGCACGGCTGGTCCCATCTGATGGCCTCCTGATGCCAGGTGACTTCAGGTGCCTCCTGAGCTCCCCAAATTATCCCTCCTGGGGACACCTGGAATGTGTAAACATCATTTTGGGTGTGTGAGCATAGAATCACCAAATAGTCTCAGCTGGAAGGGACCCACAAGAATCAACTCCAGTTCCTGGCCCTGCACAGGACACCCCAAGAATCCCACCATGGGCCTGAGAGCAGGTTGTTCCCAACCCAGAGATACCCCTGGAGACCTCCCCCAGTGCTGTCAGTGCCATGGGGGTCCCCAGTGGTGGTGGGTGCCATCATGAGGAGTCAAAGTTACACAGAGTACAGGCAACCATGGTCTTAGAGCAGGGACAAGGAGCCTTTTTGGGGGCAGCCAGAGGGAGTTTTGGCCCCAGAGGTGCTGCTGATGGACTTTCCCTGTGCTTGGGGTCAAGGCCATGTTTCTTGCTGAGGACAAACTGGTCCCTAGTAAACACAGGGAGGAGGAGGGGGAGGAGGGTGAGAAGTCAGGCCCCTGAGGAAACCTCCATTTGAGGCTGACCACGGGGCAAAGCAAGCTGGGGATGTTTCCCAACGGAGGAGCTGGGAGAGATTGCACCCCAGGGCCAGATGTCAGGGGGAGGGTGAAGCACGTGGCCTGCACTGGGGGATGTGCAGGATGACAGCAGGGAGGGAGCTGTGCCTTCCCAAAATGGGGCTCTCCACCTGCCCGTGCTGCCTGTGCCCCGCCGGTGCCCGTGTGCCGAGGGGCCGGGCAGGAGGGCCACGGGCGCCTTCCTAGCAGGGAAGTGGGGGGAGGCAACGCTTCCTCTTTCCCTTGCCCAGCACAGATCGAGGACATGACATTTTGGGTTCCTTCTGCCTGCACCCGGTCTCAGAAAGGAGGAAATCAGCAGATCTGGTTCCTCGGGCTCAGACGAGGTCTCTGAAAGTCTCCAACTGATGATGAACTTCCCACACCCCCCCGGCCATTGGTTCATTTTACCGACCTGCAAACAAGGCTGCAGGAATTCCTACCCCAGCCTTTGGCCCTGGATTGCTGGTCCTGCTCTGCTCAGCTTGCCTGGCTGAAGGAGCTCGCAGAGGACTGAGAACGTGGGGGCTTTTTGGGGTTGGGGGGAGGCTGAAACAGCTGCGTTTCCTCCCCTGGGGGATCTCTTGAGAACATCCGTCCCCGGGCGCTCCCGAGGCCCCTCTCCACACCCTGCCCACCTGCTTGGCATCGAGGGGTCTCGCTGATGGACCCCCGGGTGCTGGGCACTGCTGCTTCCCGGGATGCAGCTCCCTGGGACGAACCACCCCCCCATGGCACCTGGTGCAGGTCAGACACTGCCGTGCACCCTCGGGGTGCCACCCAAATTTGCTGTGTGACCTCCCCGCTGCCCGCGGGCCACGGGCTGTTGCTTTTCCAGTAACTCCCGCAGTATCGGCGAGCGCAGGGCAGCGGGAGCCGGGGGCTCGGGGGGCGGCAGCGGCGCTGGCCCCGGCGCAGGGGGAAGGGCCCTTGTCGGGCCGCGCAGCCGAGGAGCTGCGAAAGCGCTGATAGTTCTTATCGTGCCTTGCAGCAACTTCCCCCTCTCGCCTGCGGTCGCGGCGCTCGCTGCAGGCAGGGGAAGTGGCCGGGCCGGCTTCTCTCGGCCCCGGCGTGGAAAGGGACGAGCTCCTGCCGGCGCCCCAGTCTGCGGACCCTGCTCGGGGGCAGGCGCTGCCCCACCGCGCTCCTGTGGCTCACGGATGCTCCAGCACCTCATTGTTCCCATCCATCCAGCACCTCATTGTTCCCATCCATCCAGC
>NW_020885062.1:4930-41323 GCF_003945725.1 Corapipo altera | reverse complement strand
TCATTGTTCCCATCCATCCAGCACCTCATTGTTCCCATCCATCCAGCCCCTCATGGCTCCCAGATGCTCCATCTCCTCATGGCTCCTGGATGCTCCAGCCCCTCATGGCTCCCATCCATCCAGCCCCTCATGGCTCTCATCCATCCAGCACCTCGTGGTTCCCATTCCTTCAGGACCTCGTGGGCCTGAGAACGGTGCTGGAGGAAGAGAAAGTCTCACCCAAACTCTCCCTGAGCCCCTCCAACAACTATGAGGCCAGTGGGAAATGGGGTCTGTGAGCCACTGGTTCCACAGCCAGGCAGCAGCATCTCCTGGCCATTGTTCTGCCAGGCCCCAACAGAGCCACAGTGTCACTGTTAACAGTGAAACCTAATGATTGCACTCCTAACACAAGCCACCATATCCCCTCTCAGAGCAAGGGACGGAGGCACAGAAAGGGGCCACAACTCTGGTTTACAAGGGGTGACCTCTGGGACAGAGGGCTCCTGGAGAGTGTGAGCAGGGGACATCTGCAGCACCAAAAAAAAATCAGGACTGCCACAGCAAGCTCCTGAGAGCTTTTCGGATGGGAAGAGCATTGGTTTCCACCATCCTGCTGGTAGAACTGCAGCACCGGAGTGCCCACCTCTAAAGTCAAAAGAGAGGGGCTGCAGTACCTGTGTGGGTTGAGCCCCATCGGGCTGAGCCCCATTTTTGCCCCGGGCCCAGGATGCAGCCCAGGGTGGGATGTGGGGCCGAGCTCCCCGCGTGCTCCCGGCCTGACCCCGCCGCCCGTCCCGCGGGGTTGGGAGCGAGGCCGTTAAAAGTGAGTCAACCAGAAACTGCCGGCGCAGGAGGCGGCGGGCGGGAGGCAAATGAGAGCGCCCCGGGGAAACCTCAAAAAGCCGAAGTGACGCTCGGGG
This sequence comes from Corapipo altera, assembly GCF_003945725.1. Taxonomy (NCBI): domain Eukaryota; kingdom Metazoa; phylum Chordata; class Aves; order Passeriformes; family Pipridae; genus Corapipo; species Corapipo altera. The sequence continues at coordinate 40,421 of NW_020885062.1, read as the reverse complement.
CGGGCGGGGGACACGGGCGCTGGGTTTGCCCATATATAGACAAATCGCGGCCCTGCTGCGCCAATGGCGGGCGCGGGGCCGTTGGGCCGGCGCTGGTGGCAGTGCCCCGTCATTTTCCGTGTCACCTGCTGCAACCGGCCCCGCAGGTGGGGGAAGGGGAGGCCGAGCCACCCCAGGGAGGCCCCCGTGGCACCCGGCGCTGCACACGTGCGTGAATCCTGTTTTCCTGCTTCTGTGGGGTTGGAAGATGCTTCCACCCACATCCCAGCAGGGATATGGGGAAAGAGGGATGAGAACCACCACTCTGGGCTGTGGAGCTCCCAGGGCTCAGGAGATGCAGGGCTGGGCTCTGCTGTGGCAGTCCCTCCTCTCCCTGGCCCTGCCCCCCCCCAGGAAAAGGGGCAGGAAGAGCTGAGCATTTCCAAGGGCCAGAGGACCCGAGGAGAGGGAACAGGCATCCAGGGCTGCCAGGAGGTATCTCCCTACAGCTGGCACTGATGGCACCTTTCCAGGTGGGCTGGGCCAGGCAAAGCTTGGAGAGCAGTTCCAAAGCCCCCAGCCTGGCCAAGAGGTCAGATCCTGTGCCCACCTTGCTGTGCTGACACCCTGTACCATGTGCCTGAGCTGTCTGGGGACCCACCAGAGGTGCAGTGTCCTTGCCCAGCACATGTCCCAGGGCTCTGTTTGGGCACTCAGTGGCTCTTCTGCAACTGTCCATGCAGAAGGACCATTCCCTCCCCCTTCCAGTTCAGTGCCTGGTTAGGGCAGAGCCTGAGGGATGCACATCTGTCCAGAAGGAGGAAGGACAAGTGCCACCCGGGGTTCAGCAGGAGGTCTGGGGCAGCTGGGGATGGGGACATACCATCAGGTTTTCAAATCCCTCCTCTGACTTCAGCTTTGCCATATGCCCTCAGGAAACATGCCCTCAGCACCCAGAGCCACCTCCACCACCAGGGTGAGACCCCACTCTGCCCCCTAGCCCTTGGCATCTCCCTTTCCCATGATGGAACAGACCAGGAAGGTGAGAGGTCTCAGCCAAGAGGAGGCTTGGGACCCTTTACTGGCTTCTTGTGTCCCCCCAGACACCAAAACCCCAACTCTGTGGGCAGACCAGTGGGTTTAGAGGTGTCCACCATGAAGCAGTTTAGGATCTCTTTGCAGACAGCACTGAGCTTGCAAGGGGTGGAGGTGCCACTTCCAGGTGCCCTTTGCAGGGCTCCATCAGGAACCCACCAGCCCCTCCCCTTCACAAAGCAGAGCCTCCTCCTTCCACTGCAATTCCTGAAGGGGAAACACCCGGAGGACTCTTCATACATCAGAGCTCCCTGTTTTCCCTGCAGATCCCCTCAGCAGGGAGCACATCCCAGTTCCTCGCCCACCCGCCTCCACTCCCGGGACACAGGGACCCCTTGGGATGGGACACGTGGCAGCTGAGCCCTGTTCCTGACACACTTTGAGAGCTCTCGTTGCCATCCTCAGTCCAGCAGCATTTCACTCCAATCCAGTTCCTGGAGGTTCTCCAGGAGGACAACTCAGGTCATCTTCCCCTGTACCTCTACCTGCCAAGGTCTCCTCAGCCAGTTTCAAGGAAAACAGTCTTAACCTGGGGTTAGTTTGGGGGTTTTTTTCCCCTACAGCACCTACCCCCAAGGGTCTCACGCCCCAGGCACACAGGGACAACTGAGAGGCTCCTGAGAAAGTCCAAGTCCACACTGGGAGGCAGCCAAGTGGGTGAAAGCAGATTTAGGGTGAAATAGAACTGACAATCAGAGGGATGGAGCTCCTCTGCTATGAGGAAAGGCTGAGAGAATTGGGATTGTTCAGCCTGGAGAAGAGGCTTCGGGGTGACCTCCCAGCACCTGAGGGGAGCTACAGGAAAGATGGAGAGAGACTGTTTACAAGGGCCTGGGGGCACAGGACAAGGGGGAGTGCCTTCAAACTCACAGATGTCTAAATGGGATATTGGGAAGAAATTGTTCCCTGTGAGGGTGGTGAGGCCCTGGCAGAGGTTGCCCAGAGAAGCTGTGGCTGCCCCATCCCTGGAAGTGTCTAAGGCCAGGTTGGAGCAACCTGGGCTAGTGGAAGGTGTCCCTGCCCATGGCAGGGGGTGGAAGAGGATGAGTTTTAAGGTCCCTTCCAACCCAAACCATCCCACAATTCTGTGATGCTGGTGCCACACTGCATCTCTCCCTCAGCATCCACGGGGGCAGAGTGGGGGGGCTCACCCCGGCTCAGCCACAGCCCCCCTTGGCAGAGCCCCACACACTCTCACACACGTCCCCCTTCACCTGAAGCCCAGGTGGCCCAAGCTACAGGCCCAAGGCCACCGAGCTGCCCTCACCCCGGGCGTGGGCAGGTCCCTGTCCCCGAGGGGACACGCGGAGGGGCCCCTGTGCAGGTGGGGGTGGCTCTACCCGCGGGCATTTCCCGGCAGCTGCCTCGTGCAGAGGCACCGAGTGCTCTGCGGTTTGGAAAGTCACTTTTCTCGCCCGGAGGGTGAGCCGGGTATCGCTTCTCAAAACCCGCTCCGAGAAAATCCACCGGCTCGTGCTTCCTGCCCCGGCCCCGCCGCCCCGGAGCTGCCAGGCTCCTCGGGATGCCAAACCTGCAGGATTTTCAGGCCTGGCTGAAATATTTGAGCGTCATTTGGTGCAGGGGGAGGAGCCGCCTTAAATTGCCTCAGATCTCCAGCTCCTGCCCGTTGACGCTTCCTCTCCCTATTCCCACCCAGGCACCGCCGCACATTTTTCCTCCGGTTTCTTCAACGTGAGAGCTCCCTGCCCTACTTTTCCCGGCGAATAAAGCGCCACATCCATTTGCTTTTTGCTGCTGCGAGGCAGCTCCGGGGCTGGAGTCTGGCTGAAATACTCATTTTGAGAGCTTTGCAGAGGTCCAACGCTCAGCCCTGGGAGCGATGAATCACTGGGGCAGCGTGGGCTGAGATGTGCTGCTGTGTGGGTGAGCCCGGGAGCGCGCAGGGAAGAGGCTCACGGAGCCTGAGGGGAGGCACCGCGTTCTTGGAAGGGCTGTGAGCTGCTGCAGGCAGGGGAGCTGCGGCTCCCTCAAAGACCACCACGTTCAGCCCGTTCTCCTCGCTGCTCTGGTTCTGTTGCACCTGCACGGGGGCTCCTGCCGATCTTAACTCTCCATATCCTGCAGCAGTTGGGGTTTCCTAGAAGGGGTGAGGTTCCTGCGGGGTTAGAACCCCCCTCAGCTTCCCCGAGAGGCACAGTGACAGTGCACACTGCTCCCTGGGGCCAATTCCCTGAGCAAAGTTCCCAGCCCTGGCAGTGACTGCAGCTTCCCAGGAAGGGAGGTGAGAGCCACGGTGCCTGCAGCCCCACACCCAACCCCAGCCAAACAAGCCCACCCTGCCCAGGGTCCTGTGCAGAGCCCTCTTGTCACCTCCTCTGCACCACAGGGCCAAGGGCCAAGGGGACGAGGGTCCTCCAGCCTTGGAGCAGCTGCAGCATGACCATTCCCTGAAGCCAGGGAAGTGGGACACATCCTGGGAAGGCAGTAGGGAAAGGCACTGTGAAACACAGCAGAAAATGGAGATTGTGCCTCGGTCCATCTCCAGCAGCTCCCTGAGCCCACACCGGGCTCCAGCCCCGCTGCACAAGGCCGTGCTGCCACCCCGTGGCACTGCCAGCGTGAGGCTTCCCGGGCCGGGCACGGCAGGGCGGGTGAGCTCCGTCATCCCCAGCATCCTCCCAACCTGGCTGGAGCCAAAACTCCCCAGACCCATCGCCATCCAGCTGGAGGAAGAGCCGCTCACCTCATCCTCCCTGACCCTCCCATCCTGAACCTGTCAGCTCTCGGCACGGCTGTCCAGACAGCACTGGCTGCAGCTTTCCCAAACCATTCCACAGGGATGAACACACCCGGGGGATCCCAGCTCACCCCGTGCTCCTCATGGCACAGCTGGTCAGAAACTGCCCTCCAGAGCCCAGAGGTCCATGCCCAGAATGCCTAAACCTGAGCATCCTGTGCAGTCATGTCCTGGGCTCCCAGGGCAGTCACTCCTCTCTCCCACAGACCTGACCTACTGGGAATTCCCAAGGTACATCTCACGCCCAGACTCTGCAACCCAGCAAGCCTGGAGGATAACTCTCAGGCAAGTCAAGGGCTTTGATTTCACCAGGGATGTGTGAAAGTCACAGTCAACTCTGGAACTGACCCAGCTGACTCTGCTGCTCCATCTTGCCAAGAAGAGAGTCCGACCCCCAGCCCAGGGCTCTCAGCTCTTCCCACAAAAGGTGATCTGCACCTGGAGGCGTTTTTTCTGGAGCCCAGAGACAACTTGACTTGGCCCTGCTCTGCACTGAGCCAATAATCCTGACAGCAGATCACATCTGCAAGGGCCCAAGAGGAACGTGGTTTGAGGGGCTTTTCTCTGCAATCCCTTCCAGCCCCCCTGTTGCTCCAGGCTTCTCCCACCACACATCTGCTCCAAAACCATGCTGGAGGCCATGCTCTGGCTGACCTGGAGCACTTGGGACTCGCTTTTTGGGCCCAGCTCTACAAACCAGAGCAGGACAGAGCTGTCACCTCCCTACCTCTGGCAGTGTCATTCCTCAGTCAGCCCTGCACTCCCTGTGCTGCATGCAGCCTGTAGTTTTCAAGGCTGTATTGGTTTTCCACTGTTTGTCTACAGGAAACAATAATTGAGCCTTTCAGCTCCAGGATTATTTCAGAAAAAAAAATATAGTTATTTCACAGAGTTACTGATGAAGGACTCAGCCCTTCGTGATCGGTGGCTGCTGCTGAACTGGAACAAAACAAATCAAACAAGAGCTGTCAGCTAAGGAGGATGAATCCCTCAGGAGGCCATGTGGGGTAGACATTAAGCTGACACTTGAAACAGTCAGATCCCTAGAAATACGAGGCTGGATGGTGTTCCCGTCCCTGCTTGTCCATCCCTCCCCTCTGCAAGACCTGCTGCCTCCCAACCACACCAGCAAAAGGCTCATCCCACTCTGCCTGCCCTGGAGATCAGCAACAGCCAGTGGAAGGTCCTGGAAGGTCCATCCTGCTACCATGTCCCTTGTATAACAACCTGCAGGCCCAGGGCATTGTGACCTCCAGGAAAACACCTCCACAGGAAGCACTGAACACCACCATACCTGCTCCATCCAGCCGGGAGCTGCACGGTGGGGATGGCCTGTTCCCACAGGGAACACTCCAGCACGGCCAGGGCAGGATCTCCCTCTCGAGGCAGGAATGTGGCCCGTGGCACAAGCAGTGACACAACCACTGGCTCCAAACAGTCTGGCACAGGCAGGGGGGCGAGTGAGAGACCCCCCCCCCCCCACCACCACCCGCTTCCTGCAGCGGTGAAACCAGTGACTGAGCAACAGCTGGACCCAGCCCTGGCCAGGCAGTGGGATTTATTGAACTATTTACACAGCTAGATCCCAAATTCCCTCTTTCCCACACCAACTTAAAAAAACTTGTGCATCACGATTAAAGACCCTCCCCCAGCCCTACTCACACCCTCCCCCCTGTCAAGGCTCAAATAAAGGTCTCTGGTCTGTGTGGGCAGAGCGTGGGGCGGCGGAGTCCGGAGGTACCGAGGGAGGGGAGCTGAGCCAGCACACCCCGAGCCCAGCCTCGCTTCCCTGCAGGGTAAAGCTAAGAGGATTTGGAGCACCAGGATCCTCCAGGCAGCACAAGAGCCCTTTAGGTTTTTATGGCTGTGTCCCGGGATTTGTAGGCCACACCACGGCTCTTCAGCTCTCGGACGATCCCTGCAGCAAGGAGACAAACACAGGTCAGTGTTCCCGTGGGATGAGGAGCCCTGGAAAAATCTGGTGGTTCTGTCAGGTAGAGATCAAGATCTGGACAATCATCTTTATTTCACAGAATCATGGAATATCCCGAGCTGGAAGGGACCCACAAGGATCACTGAGTCCAACTCCTGGCCCTGCACAGACACCCCAAGAGTCACACCCTGTCCCTGAGAGTGTTGTCCAAACCCTCCTTGAGCTCTGGCAGCCTTGGTGCTGTGCCCACTGCCCTGGGAAGCCAGGTCAGTGCCCAACCACCCTCTGGGGAGACAACCTTTTCCTAAAATCCAACCTAAACCCTATCCCCGGGTATTTCAGATGTGCCTGGGTTGTGCCAGCAGGCCTCGGCTTCCAGCCTTGTGATGTTCCAGCTCCTTCCCAATGCAGAGCTCAGGTGAGAAATAAGGAGCCTGGGATCCCAGATACTGGCACAGCTTTCCCCCTGGGGATTCAGGATTCACTCCTGGTCAGGAATCTGCTCTGGGGACTGGGCAGGGGCTCAGCTGGAGGGATGATGCTGTTTCTGCATTCCAGAGATAAGGCAAATCCTCTGTGCCCTCCACTCCATTTACAGACACACAAAGCCCCCCGTGGCACGAGCCCTTGGTGCAGGAGGACAGGAAGGGGCACCTGCTCACCAGGATTGCCTTAACAGCACCCCATCCTGCAAAACTCTTTTCTATGGACAAACTTCCATGTTTCCCTGGAGCTGAACCATTGGAGACGAGATGACTTTCCAGAGGCACCCTTTAATCCCAGTTTATCCCTCTGATAGCTGGTTTTAGGCAGCAGCACCTTCAATATCAGCTTCTGGCAGCCACAGTGCAGAACCCTGAAGCCCCTTCCTCAGTCCAGCACATTCTTGCAGTCACCCTGCTGCTCTCTTCCAACTTTGCTGATCCCTTCCCACCTTGCTGATCCCATCACCCACATGGCATGATCCCTGTCCACAGTGTTCACTGAACCCCCAAACCCTGATTCCATCTCACAGGTACCTTGGGGCAGGCGGCCGGTCACGGACACTGCGTAGACACCTGGCTTGAAGGTACCTGGGAGGAAGAAAACACTGAGTTACCCCACATAGCAGCAGCCAGGTGGGAAGGGACACCTGTGCAGATGTCCCTTCACTGGAGGGGACATCGTGGGGCAGAACCCTCTCCACAGCCCAACCAACCCACTGTCCCTGAGAAGGGTCTGCTGGGGATCAGAGATCTGTGGCTCCCAAAATACTCACTGATCCTCTGCCACTTGGAGACCCAGCTGTCCTCGGGGCTCATCATGGCGATGATCCTGCGGGAGGGATTGGCACTGAGGGGACATTTCCCGGCCGGGTGACCCCACAGTGCCACCACAGCGTCCCTGGGCTCCCTGGGGACCGTGGCCGGGCCCCACTCACCCGTCGAAGGAGGAGCTGGTGCAGTCATAGACCATCTCGCGGTTGCCCTTCATCTGCAGGTAGGTCTCACAGTTGTCACAGCCATCATACTCGAACTGGTCGATGGTCTGAGGGGACAGGGGGCTCAGGGATGGGGCCGGCCGGGAGCAGAGAGGGAGAGAGACTCGGGAAGGGAGAGAGAAAGGGAACCCCGGGAAGGGAGAGGGAGAGCCCCGGGAAGCAGCGGACAGGGCCGGGGCTGGAAGCGCCCCGAGGCTGCGGGAGGCCCGGGCCGGGCGGCAGGAGGGGCGGAGGAGCTCGGGCCTGGCAGGGCCGGGACAGGGAGGCCCGGGCCGGGCGGCAGGAGGGCAGGGAGCGCCAGACCGGGCCGGGTAAGGGCCGGGTAGGGGCGGGAAGGCCCGGCATGGGGAGAAGGGCCCGGCAGTTTAAGCTGCGAGGGCCAAACCGGGCGGCAGAGCCGGAGCACGGAGGGAGAAGGGCCGGGGCCGGGAAGGGCCGGGGCCGGAGGGAGAAGGGCCGGGGCACGGAGGGAGAAGGGCCGGGGCCGGAAAGGGCCGGGGCCGGAGGGAGAAGGGCCGGGGCCGGGAAGGGCCGGGGCCGGAGCGGAGGGGCCGGGCCGGGGCAGGAGGGGCCGGTGGCGGCATCGGAAGGCCCAGCCCGGGCGGGGAAGGTCCGGACCGGGGAGAAGGGCCCGGGCAGAGGCTACGAGGCTTAAACAGGGCGAGGGAAGGGGCGGGAAGGGAAAAGCGCCTGGGCCCGGAGGCCCGGGCTGGGCGGGGGAAGGGCCGGGGCCGGCGGGGAGCGGTCCCTGCCCCTCTGCCTGGCTCTGTCCCCGTCCCTGTCCCGATCCCGGTCCCACCTTGACCAGCGAGCAGAGCAGGCAGGCGCGGAGGTGCCGCAGGTCCTTGGGGACGGTCTCCAGCGAGATCGCGGCCATCGCTGCCCCGGCCCGGCCCCGGCACCGCTCTGCGGCTGCGCGGCCACTGCGCTCGGCCCCGATCCGGGCCCGGCTCCAACCCCGATCCCGATCCCGGCTCCAATCCCGATCCGGGCCCGGCTCCAACCCCGATCCCAATCCCGATCCCGGCTCCAATCCCGATCCGGGCCCGGCTCCAATCGCGATCCCAATCCCGGCTCCAACCCCGATCCCGGCTCCAATCCCGATCCCAATCCCGATCCCGGCTCCAATCCCGATCCGGGCCCGGCTCCAACCCCGATCCCGATCCCGATCCCGGCTCCAATCCCGATCCCGGCTCCAATCCCGATCCGGGCCCGGCTCCAACCCCGATCCCAATCCCGGCTCCAACCCCGATCCCGGCTCCAATCCCGATCCCAATCCCGATCCCGGCTCCAATCCCGATCCGGGCCCGGCTCCAACCCCGATCCCGGCTCCAATCCCGATCCCGGCTCCAATCCCAATCCCAGTCCCGATCCCGGGCCTGGCTCCAATCCCGATCCCGGCTCCAATCCTAATCCCAGTCCCGATCCCGATTTCAATCCCAATCCCAGTCCCGATCCCGGGCCCGGTTCCAATCCCAATCCCAGGCCTGATCCCGGTTCCAATCCCGGCCCTGATCCCGGTTCCAATGCCAATCCCTATCCCTATCCCGGCCCCGATCCCGATCTCAGTTCAAATCCCGGTCCCGATCCCGGCCCCGGTCCCAGTCTGGCCCCAATCCCGGTCCCAATCCCAGCCCTAACCCCGATCCTGGTCCAATCCCAGTCCCGGTCCCAATCCCAATCCCAGCCGTGATCCCGATCCTAGTCCCAATCCCAATCCATGGGCGCCCCGAGGCCAGAACAGCCCCAAAGAACAAACGCAGGCAGCACACTGGTACCTGGATAAATATATTAGTAAATAAATATATTTCTGAGCACATCGGCATATTCACACATCTCTGTGTGGATCGGACATAAATACACAGTTTGGCATATATATAAAACGTATTTTCCTTTTTTTTTTGGATTGTTTTTGCAGTGGGGTTTTTTTGGGTTTTGTTTTTGGTTTTTTTTTTTTTTTTTCCTGGGTCATAATTTATTCCCAAGCCCTGAGAGCCAGGACAGACTCAGCAAAAAAAACAAACTAAACAAGAAGCAACAACAACAAAACAAACTGATATTCACATTTCCGAAGGATCTGAAGGATCTGTGTAGGAGGGGGGATGTCCAGCCAGCCCAGTCGTGGATCCCAGCTCAGGGGGTGGGAGCTCCTGGGAAAAAGGGGGTCCCTGGGGAAGGGCTGGGCCTTCGGTTGGGACAGAGGGACCTTGGGATGCTCTGGTTTCCATCAATTTTCAGCCTTGGATGCAATAAAGGAAAATGAGCTCTGCTTCACTGCTGGGATGCTGGAGAAATTCCATGATGGAGCCCATGCATACTGAGCACTCAAAAGCATCACCCAGAAGCCAGAGGTACAGGAACTGTGAGGAGCCATTCCCTGTTTTCTCAGATATTGCTTCTTCCCTTCCCGGCAGCCAAGGACAGTCACCCATCTACCGAAAAGGATCGTAAAACTCACCTTCCCAGAGAGTTCCCCCCTCTCCTCCCACCTGGGCCCCCACCAAGGCAGACCTGCAGCTGAACAAGGCCCACAGAGCAGGACAACATCCAGCAGGGCCATTTCTAGATGAAAAGGAGCAGCAGCATAAGGTCAGGAAAGGAAAACACTTGGAAGCAGGCACTGCCCTGGCACCCTGGTAATACTGCAGTGGGGAGTGGAGGGTGCATTAGTGCTCCCAAGAAGCTTGGGGCTTGCTGCAGATTCTTTGTGTAGTTAGGGATAAGGAGGGAAAAGAGAGGAGGACTTTTGACTGCAAAAGAGCCCACTTGTTCCTTTGAGCAGTGAAATGCATCCCTGGAAGCTCTCAGCCTTCTTGACTCCTAAAGAGAACAGTGGGAGCACCCTGACTTCATGGCCCTCCCCTCTGTGAAGTCCTCTGAGCCCTCCAGGATGGTCAAGGACGTGGGGAGCTGGTTGAGACAAGCCATGGACAAAGTCCACAAGAAGCCAAACAGGGCAAATCTGGATCTGCTCCTGGGTATTTTCCTCTAGTCGAAAACTGACTTCCCTGCAAGGGAGAAAACATCTGAGCTCGTGTCTTCTGCCTGCAAGAAGAGCCTGGAAAGGTTTAAATGTAATTCTGGTGGGTTCTTTGATGAAAGAAATTCGTTTCTTCTCTACACTGAAAGGTCCTGCAGGGGCTCAGTCACAGGAGACAGGGAAGGGAATAGCAAGGGAATAATGAAACAGTGCTATTGGCTGATCACTGACTGTCAGGGGCTGATGAGCAGCTGGGAGAAAGATGCCTTTTTTCCAAGGATTAAGGGCAGCAAACCCCATAAAAAGCTTTCCTCACCACAAACGAAGGCAGAGGCAGAATTATCCTGAACTGGGACTGCATAACCAGTGTGCTCTCTCTCGAGCTGGAGAAGCTGCTGCTGATTCAAAGGAAGACACAGGAGGGTTGCTGAGCACTGGGCACATGGGGAAGCCTGTTCCTACCCCAGGTTTCAAACTGTCAGGAGTTACCTTCAGCTCCAGTGTTGTATCCAGCAGTGTTTCCCTGTGCTTGGAAGCACTTGGTGCCATATAAATGTGCACTTCACATGGGAATCTGATTCTTTGGCCTGACTGATCATTTAGGGCAATGAGCTCAACAGGAATTCCCTGCTGTTTGGAAGCTGTTTGGGTTCTAGATGTTTTGAATTTGGCAGGTTTTATTTTACTTGAAGGTCTGCAAATTATGAGACGTAGGAAATAAGAACTGGTGGCATCCAAAAAAACCCCCAAAACCTTCCACAAATGGGAGGGGGTGGGAAAGTAATAAACTGGAGCCTGATGATTTCTCGACTTTTCTCCCTGCATCATCAAAATGTTGGAAAAGACAGAAGGGTATTCTGAAAAATCCCTTCAGAGGATCATTTCAGGTGTCTCAGAAATATGAAGATAAGGCTGGGTGATGGATGGGGCCCTGCTCTGCATTTATTATGGAGGCTTCTGCTGGGAATTTTTGCTGTGTCTTGAGGCAGTGAGAGAGGAAGCAGCAGGAACCACGTGAACTCAAGGATTTTCCATGACTCCTGTGACGGGGACACCTCAGGTTTGAAATACACTCAAAAAATGAGTTGCTCTTAACAGGGCTGGCCATGACACCTAGTTTGAGGGTGGGTGGAGGAGTTAGAGGGTGAGTGAGAGACTTGTTCACATTGCCAGATGAGAGGGTGGATTCTTTGCAATGGAAAGAGTCTGACCCAGCTCCTTCCCAGAAGTGCTGATGTTGTCCCTGTGTCTTCACCTCTCCTGCTGCTGCCAAATGCAGGGAATGGCCAAGACAGCGTCAGCTGAGGGGCACTGGAGGGATCAGAAGTGGTGAGAGCTGTTGGTTTCCACTGGAGTCAGAAGCAGCACCTTGCAGGGCAGACCTGTGAGCGGTGAGACGGAGAATAGCTTGTTCCTGTGTCTGAAATAGGCATGGAAAACTTAATTGGAGAAGTCTGGCTTTTGACCTAAGTGAGGAAATGAAGTCAGGAGCTACCAGGCCACAGAAAGTCATTTCTGCAGCTTTTGGTCTCGAAGGCTTGTTTATTTTTGAAGTGTTCAGCAAAACCTTCTGTGGCATGAACATGCCAAAATAGCAGCTTGCACTCCCTCGCTGAGCTCTCCTGCTGGTGCCTCTGCCCAGCCCACGCAGAGGTGCCACAGGGTGACCACGGGCTGCCTGTGCCTTCAGAGAAGGGGGCCTGGAGAGCACAGCTCTGTTTGTGGGACTGTTGCAATGTGGGGACGTGTGAGGAGACCACAAGTGCCCCACTGCTGTTTGCAGTCTGTGTCTGGCGGGGCCGGGCCGGGCATCGCACGGTCCTGTGCAGAGAGCGAGGTGTGAACTCCTCCTGCTGAACATCTGTGTCCACTCCAGCTCCCAGGGAGCAAACAGGCCAGTGTTTCATTAGACTGAGTGTTCATGGACATCCTGGACCTCCTCTTCAGATCCTGCATTCAAAGAAAAGGAGAAAGAAAAGTGTCAGCTACACCTGGCTGAACATTCCCGGGATCCGCAGCTGCTGGGGCCTTGACCCTGCAAATACGGAGAACAGATGCTGCAGGGAAAGCCACTAAAAAAGCCACTAAGCCACTGGAACAGGCTCCCCAGGGCAGTGGTTATGGCCCCAAGCCCGACAGCATGTTTAGACAATGCTCTCAGGCACAGGGTGGGATTGTTGGGGTGTTCTGAACAAGGCCAGGAGTTGGACTCGATGATCCTTGGGTCCCTTCCACCTCAGGATAGCCCATAATTCTATGAAGTTTCTCCCAGTTTTTCAGAGGGAATTTTCTGGCCATCTCCCAACCAGTTCATTCCTCTAAGGTAAAGTACAATAAAATGTAAAGTTGAGACATCAAGCTACTCTTTCAGAAGAGGCAGGCTAAGGGCACAGTGCTCCCCAGGACTCCCATCACTAACTGGGTGCTTGCCTTTGAGGCTTTCTGATGTTTGTACAGCTGATTGAAAAATTATTAGGAACATAAAATAACACTCATTCATATCACACAGAGCCAGGCAGCACCTTCCAGGGTGCACCAGAAACTCCAGACAACAAAAGCAGAGTGAGTGATGCAAGACAGGGATGGCCCAAGTTTCACAGTGTTCAAGAGGTTGCACAAATTCCTTCTGAGTCCCAACCAAGCTCAGGCTCTTCACCAGCCCCCTCTGCCTGGGTGAATTATTGACAGGGAAATGCTCAGCAGCTTATTTTGAACCATTCAACTCAAGGGCTGCCTAAAAAGTGCACCCTGAGTCACTGCTCCAGCCAGTCCCTTTCTCTCCAAGTGTGTTCTCTCCAACTGCCTTTTGTCACCCACACCAAATGTCTGAGCCTGCCCAGAGCTCTCACACAGGGTCAGAATAGCCCAGTAAAGGCACACAGGCACTATTTTTCCCATTTCCCTTTTCCTGAGTGTTCCTGAGATCCAAAGGAAACAAATGACCATCTAGAGGTTCCTAGAGAGCAACTCAAAACAACTTTTCACAACAGTCACAGCAAACCCTGGATGGTTATACATCAGCAGTTGTAGAAGCAGAGCCTTGAAAAATAAATACAGGGGAAGAAAACAAACAAGTAAGATTTTGCTTGGAAAAATGTAGCTAATTGACATGGGAAAATTAATGTACATGGTGTTTTACATGAACATAAGTGTGCAGGCATGGCCAAAATACCTGAAGACAGAGTTTGAGGGTATCGGACATTTGTGATTTGAGTCACCAGTACATGGAATAAGCCACTTCCAGCAGCTTCCCAGCTTCAATCCCTCTGTGATCAGATGCCCCTCAGCCTCCAATAGCATTACTATAGTATTTTCTGAAAGCTGTGCCTCTGTAAGTGTCCCCTGTTACACAGACAGAAAGGAAGGCTAAAAAGGAAAGGAGAGGTGGGAGAACCTTGGCTGCTGGACTGGCCATGGAGACCCATCCAGGGCAGTGACCTGGAGGAGCACATCTTGGTAACACCACAGGGGTTTTGAGGGTGGTCTTCTTCTACCTCTAATCCCTTTCCCTCTCCCTGGTAAAGATCAAAGACGTGACATGAAAGGGAATGGCTGAGAGGATGAGCAGGAGAGGGAGGGGGAGAACGCCCAGAGTGCTGCAGGAGGTGAGGTTTCCCAGGGAGAGAAATCAAGAGATTTCATCAGCCTGTGCTGGGAGTAATCTGGCTGTTCTGGGCTGCCATCCGGGCGTGCTGGGGCGGTTTAGGAAGCCATCTAGCTGTAATTCCCTGCCAGTTGTCTGACTTCCCTTAAAAGGATCCATCCAGCATTGTTCAAGGACTGATCCTCCACTGGCACAACTCCCAGGTGTCGTTTCTCAGGCAAGAGAGGAGTCGGGGATGTATCTTTATGCAAACCCCACCAAGACAGGCTGGTGGAGGTGCTCGAGGAAGCAGCACAAACTCCAGGATCATCCGAGCCTCTCTGGGATCATCTGCCCCGTCATTCCCTGCCACGCCAGCGCATGGCACTGCCTGCACAAGTGGAGTTTCTCTCCAGGGGCTGTGGATCAGGATTCAGCCTCACCTGGCAGCTGGGTGAGGTAAGCACACACCTGGAGGCTGCTGCATCCCACAGCAGCACCAGCAGCTTCTGGAAACCCTGGTTTAGGGACTTCCTGAGCCGGGGGGTGTATTTGCATCTCTGCATTTGCCAGCTCTTGATCTGGGCTCTCAAATCCATTTTACTCCTGGCACTTACATCCTCTGGGCAACCAGCACCAGTTTCACTACACACCATGTGTTGCCTTTTGGGTGTTTTAAAGCTTCTGTTTCCCGTTTGATGCTACCAATTACTTTGTTCTAAGCACCAGTGAGTCCCTCTTATCTGCCTTCTCCCCTGCTTTCCTGATTTCATATCCTCTCTTTCATATCCTCTGCTAATCACCTTTTTCCCACATGAAAGTCTCACTATTCTTTGTTTTCTCAGAAACCCCCATCACTGCCATCCCTCTCTGCCCTTCTCCCAAACCTGCTATTTCCCTTTTTGAGCAGAGGTGTGCAGGAGCTCTGAGCTCACCACAGCCTTATGCAGCTGCACAGAGGCACTTTCTGCTTGTCCCACTTTAGTGCCCAGCCAGCTCCTAATAATAATTTGATTTTTACTCGGAAGTGGCTCTGCTTGTGTGGTGTTTTGTGCTACTTCCATGGGATTTCCCCCACCACTCTGCCCCCCACAGCTCAGCAGCAGGAGATCCCTCTGTAACACTCTGTATCCAGCTTTAATGCTGACATCCTGATGGACTTTATCTGTTACACACTTTGCTATCTCCTCTCCTTGTCCAGGATATTTATGAGCTTGCTGGAAGGTGCAGACAGTTGGAGAACTCCACTTTGCTCCTTCTCTGAGCAATTTCCCTCCATTAAGTCTGGTCCACACTTTGTCTCCTATTTTCTAGCCAGTTATTTACCTATGAGAGCACTTTCCCTTTTATCCTTTGAGAGCTTCCTTCCCCTAAAAGATGTGCCAGGCGTTATCTCTCCCTACAGAAGCTGGGGTGCCTCCTCCCCTGGTTTTCACATTCAGCCATGTGCCTACAAGTCAGCCCCTCCATTTGAATTCTTCACAATTTGCTTGGCTGGAAAGTCAGGCTCATCATTCTGTGGCTTCAGCTATTTCCAGCTGATATTGCCCCCAGCTCTTCCTTCTGGCTCTGGGCATGGATAAGAGATTGCAGGCCACGTTCAGGATTTATCAGCTCTCTGCTTGAGCCCTGCAGGATGCTCGGGGGGTGAGCTGTACCCCTGGCAATTTGTTACTCTCCACTTTATTTCAGAGTCACTCAAACTGATGATCTGATTCATGAGGGATCCTGTAGCCCCTGCCCTGTGCAGGGTGAGAACCTCCCCGAGCGCTTCCAGGCTGATCATTATTGTAATAAATTCAGTTTGTTCTGCTCTCCCTGCACTTACAGCCCTTGAACATCCCTCAGACCTGTGTTATTCCCTGGATCTGCAGAGCCTCAGGCAGCCTTCTCCCTTCTGATGGAGCTGGAAATGTTTGCATTAATAGTCTCTCTGTTTTTCACAAACTGTTCACAGAAATCTTCCCTGGTGTGCCTCTCCATGGCTCTGCACTTAGCTTGGCATCCTGATTTCCTTGTGTGGTGTGTCTTACCACACCTTGACTCTGGAAGAACAGCTTCCCAGTGCCCTCTCTGCCCTGCTGCTTGGCCAGCCCTTTCTGGGGCTTTAAATGATCCCTGTGCCCAAAAGCATCTTAGTCGTTTGACTGCTTCTTTCAGAATTATTATTAAAAAACTCTCATGTCTCTGTAGGCTCCTCTTTGCACCCTGTGCTGACATAGTATGTTATAACCCAAATGCCACCCTCCTTCTACTTAGGGGCAATTGGGGATTTTTGTGTCACTTGTCATTGGACTTAGGACAGAGTGTCCCTCCCATGCCACCAGAAGAGACACACTCTTCTCCTCTCTGTAATTTCACCTGGGAATTACAGGGTCCTGCTCTTTGTTTTTCCTCTAAACTGGGTTTCTGAAGAGTTTATGTCAAAACTTTAATTTAAAGCTGGGCTTTCTAATTCATCCATTTATATTTTTAGCCTTATGCCATTTATCTGGAGGCACTGATGACTTTCTTCCTTGGTCTCCTTGTCTTTGTTTTGTGTCCTGCTTACATGGGACTGTCTGTTGAGATTGCTCTTTGCTCTCTTTACTTGGTCTCTACTGATTTCCACCTTTCCCAAGATAAAGCACCAATGTGATTATAACTCAGAGGTTGTGTTATGTCAACCAACGTGTTTTCAGCCTGGTGGCTTTTCTGCATAAGCCCTGCACAAACTTTCTGCTCTGCCCTCTGTTCCTGATAAAGCTAAATCCTAAATCTATGTATTTTCTCAGCCTTACAAGGAGATTCTGATCTCTGGCTGGTCCTGAAAGCATCCCCAGAAGCTACTGCAGTCAAATAGAGCCACAGTGCTTTCAAACACGTTGGTCCTTCCAGCTCCAAGAGAGAATGAAGGCTGGGTGTGCTCGGCAAAGCAGCTGGCACTGGCTCTGGGTGGGGGCCAGAGAGCCATAAGGAGGTTGGGCACAGACTGAGGCCACTGGGACCACCTCCAAAGAGATTTCACAGGCGTGGACCTTGCAATGCCTTGGGCAAGGCGGCACCCAGCACCCCTCTTCAGGTGCACAGACTCCTGCTCCGGGGGCTTGGGGAGGCCTCCCAGGTTCAGGTAGGAGCTCAAAGCAACTCCTGAGCAGCTTTTCCTGAGCCAGGAGGGCTCTCTCCACGTGGAAGCCCCTGCTGTGATCCCGGGAGGGCATCAGCACTCAGAGCTACCCGTGAACCAGAGGCACCTCTGCGCTGCTGCCTCCTCATCTCTCCAAACGGCAGCATCCCCGCGGGCCTCCCGGATCACCCATCTGCGGTGTCAGGCACTTCTGTGCCTGGGAAAAAAATCTGTTCCTGGGAGTCTGGGAGGCCGGAGCGCCGCGGGGAGCCAGGCCCGTGCCCATCCAGCCCCCCCTGCCCCGCTGCCCCCGCGGCTGGAGCTGCCCCGGGAGCCTGGGCGTGGAGCGGGGCTGGACAGACGAGCACGGGGAGGAAGTGATTATCTCTGCGGCACAATGGGCACGGTGAGTCACGAGTTTAGGGCCAGTGTTTTAAGAGAAATTAGGCAGCCAGATCTGTGTTTGGTATCGAAATCAAAAGGATTTGCCCGAGGAGCTGCAGTGAGTCAGTGGCAGGGGGAGGAAGGGAGCCGGGCTCTGCTCCCAGCCGGCACCTGCCCGGGCTGACGTGCAGGTTGCTGTGTTCAGAGGACCTGAGAGAGCAAGACCTGGGAGCTAAACTCAGGTTCTTTCAAAGAGCCTCGACTCAAAGGCATTTTCCCTCTCTCAGTGAGAGATGTGCAGCAGTTAGGCAAAGGGCCAAACTTTAATTACATCTGATTTCCAAAAGACACTAAAAAGCAACTCCCACGCAACAGAGGCAGGTGAGAAACGAGGGATGTGCAAATCCATCACCTCATTGAGTCTGTTCTACTACCACCCGCCACACACACTTCCTTCCTCACTGACTGCAGTTAACTGGGCTTGGCTAGAACAACTGGAGCCCAAAAAGCCTTGAAGATAATGATTCTGCCAGTAAGACACCCAGACTGGTGCGAGGACACTGAGAAACGTGGTCCCATCCCTCCCTTTGGGAGATACTCCAGCTGCTGGAGATGTTTAGTTAAAATTAGCCACCTTATTTCTCATATGCAGTATTTTAGGGTTTGGTGCACTCATTAACACACTTGCTCATTGTTCAGGCCACCATCTCCAGACAGGTGAGCCCTGAAACGCTCCTGCTGTCAGTGCTTCCATGGGGAAGGTACCAGGTGTCCTGGCATCCAGAGCTCCTTCGGCAAACCCCCCTCATTCACCTGCTCCCTGCAAGGAGAGCAGCACAGCAGACTTACCCTGCCCACCCTGCTGGGACGGGCAGTGCAGGTGGAGACTCAGACTGTGCCTGTGGGTGCCTGTCCCTGAGAAATCCGCAGGAACCGGGCGGGTTCCCTCCCGTCCCGACACCCCCTCCTCCTGCTTCCTCAGCTCAGAGCTGGACTGCGGCACCAAACACTTCCAGAGCGGCCGGGAGCCGGAGCCACTGGGCAGGGGAGCGCTTGGGATCAGGGGCTGGACCTCGGGAGAGCAGCGGGAGCCACTGGGATGGCCGTGGGGAAGGTGAGTATCGCAGGCTTTGGGCAAGGCCGAGTCCTTGGGCAGCAGAGCGGGGTCGGGCTCCAGGGAACACTTTCTTTTCCTTCGGTGATGCCGGCTCTGCAGGCTGTGTCTTGGAGGCAGCAGGGCAAGGGATGTGCCAGCTGCTCCCAACTGTCTGTTGGCATCTACACTGAAGTCCAACCTGTTTGGAGAAGTGGAGAGGGCATGAGGGGGCTCCCGGCCTTCCTGGGGACAGGCTGGCTGTCCTGCCAGAGCTGCCTCCTGCAGCACAGCGCTGCTTTCCGGAGGCTGCTGGCAGTGATGGCTCTTCTCAGTCCTCTTTTGTGTCCGAGCCCCGTGGAAGCCAACCTTGGTCCCAGAGTAGCGGGGTTTGCGTGGCCCAGGCCCCTGCCCGGCGCGTCCGGGGGGACACTCCGTGTCCCGTCGGTAGTGGTGGTGCTGGTGGTGGTGGTAGTGGACGTGGCTGAGCACCTGGGGCTTGGCTGGAGCAGCTCCCCCGGGCACCATGAGGTCCAAGGACCTGGGCCGCCTCTCCCTGGGCGGCCGCAGCGGCTCCTGGCCGTGGTCCGCGGCGGGGCCCTCGGAGCTGCAGTACACGAAGGGATCGTAGTCGCTGCTCAGGGAGCTGCGGAATGTGGAGCAGCTGCCGTGGATGCCCTGCAGACTGACGTCCGTGCAGTTCAACATGGAGTCGCTGGAGGAGCCGTGGCAGGGCCCCGAGCTGGAGTCGCTGCCCGGCCCGTCCGCCAGGTACCCGCTGTGCTCTGTCAGGTAACTCTCCCCGGAGCCGCTGCTGTTGTGCTGGTGCCCGTGGCTCACCCCCCGGCGCAGGGCGGGCGCGCGGTGCTGCTTCTGTGCCAGGGCTGCCTTGAGCCCGGGGCAGGGGGGCTGGGGCTGCAGGGAACACGTCCTGTGGGGTGCCAGCACCTGCCCACACGCCGAGGGCACAGGGAGCTGCTGGCCCAGCAGGCCCGGGGCCAGTGGGGACGTGTGGCCGCAGGCGAGCAGGGAGGGGGCCGGTCTGTAGGGCATGTAGTGGATGGTGTCAAAATCCACCTGGGAGAGCTCTGGGGAGTGGAAGAAGGGGTTGCCATGGGTTGGCTCCGGGGGAAAGCTCCTGAGGTTCCTCTGAGGATACGGGTGTGGGAGGTGGTAAAGGGCATGTCCTGGGTGCTGGCGGAAAAGGTGGAGTCGCCGTCCAGGCTCCATGTCCTGAGGGGCCAGCCTGGAGCTGGTGGCCATGGCCTGGTCCGTTGAGTCTCTGGCTGTGGAGAGAGAAGGGAGCATCCAGCATGTGTCCCACAGCCCAGCTGTACCCCTGGCACCAACTCCACTGCCCTCCCACCACAGTGTCACATCCTGCCGTGTCCCACAATTCCTCACTGCCACCATGGTCCTGCACACTCAGTGCTTTCCCTGCTTTCCCCCTCCCTTGCCCACAGGTCCCAAGACTGGAAACCCCTCTTCTTGGTGCAGGTCCCAAGCTCAGTGTCCTGCTGTACCCTGGGGGGCTCACACACAGGGACCCCCCTCCACGGACACACCATCCCGTACATTCCATGCACAGGGACACGTGGAGCTGCTGATGCATCACCCAAGGGTACCTGGAGCTCCTGGTCACAACCCCTGCACCCAACCCTGTGCCTGCCCAGAAAACGCTGTGTCTGAGCCCTACCAAGAATATTGAACATGCAAAGGGGACACGTGTGGTGTTGCTGCAGCCAAGGGTCAACGCACTCCCGATGGAACTCGTGGGAGCACGAGATGATCCGCAGTTCCTAGAGAGAAGAGGAGCAGTATGAGCAATGAGAACCATGTTCCAGGACCTGGATGAGTCCTTCTTGATGGAAGTGAGCCTTGCAGGATGGAAAGATGTCTAGGAGTGAGGGATCTGCAGCCCAGCTGTGCACAGAGGAGGCTGTGCAGTAGCTCAGGTTCTGCTCTGGGGTGTAAATGTCCAGAGAGGTGAAAGCCCTTGGGAACAGGGAGGTTTCAGGCCGGGTACTCTGGAGCAGCAAACCCCACTTTTATCCTGTTGTTTCAACACGGATGTTTTATGGACATTTTACCCAAGAGCTGGAGATGTGCCTCAGGAGATCTGAGTGACTCCAGCAGAGACAGGGCTCTTTGGCCAAGGGGCAGGCAGACTCCATGGATGCTGGCCCTTTCCCAGCCCTCAGGAGCTGCAAAAGGAAATATCACCAGGGCCTCCCGCTCTTGCCACGCTCAGCTCCTACCACCAATCCCACCCGGGAATTTTGGAGCTGTGGTTGCCCAGCAGCCCTGCCCACATCCTACCTGGCCCTCGCTGAACTCCTCCAGGCAGATGGCACAGACTGGGGCGGAGCTGCAGCTGCTGGCCGAGTCCCACCGCGACGCCGGGCGGCACCGGGGCTGGTACCGGCGCGTGGCCAACTGCCCGATGGCCTGCAGGGTCTGCTGCTGCACGGAGTCCTGAGAGACAGGGGAGGCTTTCAGGACAGGCCTTCCCTTTCCAAAATGGGGTTATCAGGAATTTGGGGATTTCATTCATTTCCAGAGGTGGCTTTCTGTCTAACCTGACTTGTCACCAGCAGGAGATGGCTGGCTCTGGACATTCAAAATCACTCAGCAGTGCTGAGTTTTTGAGCCCCAAAGGATTGTCTCTCTACGGGAAACACGGGATATTCTCATATAGGAAAATACATCTGACTCCGGGAAGATGATTAGAAATTTCTTAATTTCTATTAAAAAATATTAAACCATAGAACCACAGAATCACCAAATGGTTTGGGTTGGAAGGGACCTTAAAACTCATCTTGTTCCAACCCCCTGCCATGGGCAGGGACACCTTCCACTGTCCCAGGTTGCTCCAAGCCCCATCCAACCTGGCCTTGGACACTTCCAGGGATGGGGCAGCCACAGCTTCTCTGGGCCACCTGTGCCAGGGCCTCCCCACCCTCACAGGGAAGGATTCCTTCCCAATATCCCATTGAAGTCATTCCCCCTTGTCCCCCCACTGTCTGCCCATTTCCCCAATTCCCAAACAATGTCTGTTCCTGCCTTTTGTGTATTCCTGTTGCTCCAGGGGGTCCCTACCTGAGTCCTGTTCAGTTGGCACTTTGTGCGGACAACGAAAATCAAAACGATGACGACCACAGTGCTGACCACCGTGAGGAGGATCCACACGTCGTAGTCTGGCTGTTGGATAAAACAGGAGAGAAATTACTCTTGTGTGGCAGACTTGGGGATAAGAGGTTTGGCAGGGGACTCCCAATCTCTTCTGGCCCATCAGCCTTTGAACACAAGGCCAAACTCTACCTCATTGCTCTTTACAGGAAAAGGAAAAAAGGGTTCGGCCTTTTTTTTGGGCATCTCACCAAGAATGGAAAATCTCTGCCTTGCAGCATCTCAGCTCCCCCAGTGCCACGGTCTAAGGCAGCATAAGATGAGAAAACCAAGGCCTGGTCTCCCCTGAAGAGACAGAGAACCCCCTCACCTCACTCGTGGCGTTGAAGCAAAAGACACTAAATAAGCTGAAAGTGCTTTTGAGCCTTTATTTGCAGCAGGTCATCTGAATGCTACAGACAGCTCCTGCCAAGGGCTCTGATCTCTGTCCCTTGGGAGCAAAGCTCAGCAGCTCTGGGAAAGCCCTGTGCTGTGGCTTGGGAGGGAGGATGTGGGAGGCAGTGGGAATGGTGTGTGTCTCACCCAGGCTGGTGGCTCCTTGACCTCTATCTTCACATGGGCCTCTCTGTTCTTGTTCACGACGCTCATGAGCTGCTCGGCGTCGTGGCCCCTGATCAGAACCACAGGCTGGCTCAGACCTCTGGGCTTCCTCAGCTGCAAAGGAACAAACACAGTCAGAGCTGGTCCAGAACAGCCTGGAAAAGGACAATCCTGGTCCCCCAGGCATGTCTGATCCTCCGGATGCTTCTTGCACACACTTCAGAGACTGACTGCTCCCCCAGATCTGTACTGTCTCTCTAGGATGAATATGAATTAGATTGAAGCTTCTCCTCTTGTACCAACTCTCCAGCATTGGGAAAATACTCAATTTTCCCTGCTGGTGACTCCTCATGCCCAACTGGACGCTGCCTAGTGTCTCTTGAGCTCCTCTTCAAGCCCCTGTGCAAAAGTTCTTGGTGTCTCCTCTTCCCTGTGGGAACCGCCAACGGTGCTGCCAAGTGCTGCCTTCCCACAGAAATGCTTCCTCTGCTCTTCCTGTGAGACCCATCCAGTTCCCCTCCTCCCTGAGGACATTCTGGTTGTTCCTGGTCATACTGGCATGGGCTGGCTCAGCAAGTGTCCAAGCCTGCTCCCCTCCAGACTGACCTGGACTGGACCAGGGTGGTCATTGGACCCACTGACCACTTCCCATGCCCTGGGGGGGCCTGGGGGCACCCAGAGTTGGGTGCCTGGGTCTGGGGACAGGGATGTGAGTGGAGGCGCAGATGGTCATGAAGACCACGGAGGCTGCAGGGTCTGAGTTGATGAGAGTTGCCACTCTTGGCTTTGGTATTGCACATGGGGAAGCTGGGAAAGTGGGATCAGAGGCTCAGAGGGATCAGAGACTGGGATCTGAGCAACCCTGGAGTCACCTCATGGATCTGCACTCGCTGCTGCCTTTCTCTGGCATCAGAAATTAATCTGTAAGTGCATAAAAGAGCCAGGAGGGATGGATCCAGCAAGGAGTCAGCCCAGAGTTTGGATAAGCTCAGGCACCAGCTCCCCTGTCTGTCCTCAGTCAAATGCTGGATGCTTTTCATTATCCCTGGAATATTTGGATAGGGAACTGATTCCATTCCAGAGATGACAGCAATGCTGGGGAAAGGGACCTTTGGAGGTCTCTAAACCTGCACCAAGAGTGTTGCAGGGAGGGCTGTGACTTGGGCTTGAAAACTTGAGAAGTCACCTTTCCCTGGAGGTAAACTGGGCTGTCTGGAGTAGATGAAATTAGGAAATCCATGACTTCCCAAGAGGAAGCATCCAGCTCCTAGCAGAAAAGCTCAACTGACCAGATAATGTCCTCTGAGAGTGTGGATGTGCCCTGGAGTGAAGGAAAGAGGAATCAACTCTTCATGGGCGAGTGGGGTAAGAGCCAACATCCAACACCAGCTGGGACCCGGGACTTTCTGCTGGTGGGTCCTGATGGACACATTTTGGATGGGACAGGAGCACTGTGGTTTAGCTGAGAGTATTAATGGGGTCTGTACCTGATCAGCAGCACTTTCATCGTCAGTAATGTCGAAAAGGATCGCACGGGCTCCACGCTCCCCCGCCAGCTTCGCCTGTCCAAAACAACAGAAGCTTCAGAGGACACTCTGCACTGTCCCCTGTGTCAACACCTGCCATTTGGATCCATGTCTGCCTCCCAGGTTCTTTGCAGGGAAAGAAGCACCTGCTTAGACTGAGGAAACCATTTACACTTTGATTCCTGTGCTTGTGTCGGGCTGCAGTGTCCGCTCCTGCCAGAGCTCTGGGGCTCCTTCTCCCTATGGTTGTGGAGATGAATTAGTTGGTGGCCTTGCAATCACAGCAGGACACAAACCTAAACATTCCCCAGCTGCCCGTGCCATGTGCCCCTTTGCTTCAGAGCTGGATTTGCTGGGGAGGGATCTGTTGACCTACACAACCTTCCCACCCCAGGACAGCAGAATCCTCCACGTCTCACCTCTCACCCGTGGGGCATCTTCAGTGCCCTCCTTTGGATGGCCCTGGGCTGCCTGAGGGCCTGACTCCCACACACGCTGCTCTCCCTGGTCCCTGTCCCTGCACTCCTCAGGGAGCAGCTCAGGCAGTGCCCGGGCTGCAGATCTGCTCTCGGATGAGGAGCGGGATGGCTTTCCACAGCTCAGCTCAGAGACCCACCCAGCTGAGCACACATGCCACCCTGGTGAGGTAAAGCTCACTGCCTGGGGACCTCGTGGGGTCACCCATCTCCTTCCAGCCGGCCCTGGGAGCCCTCTGGGCAGGCAGAGGCAGCCTGAGGAGATGGAACGTGACCAGAACGCAGGGCTGGGCTGCTCTTACTCACGCGGAGCCCTTTGATCCTGCGTCTCGAGCCTGTGCAAACAGGGAGCAGTTCACCCTCTGCAGGGCCAAACCCCAGCTCGGGGGCCAGAGGTCAGAGCTGCTGCTTCCCAGCTGCAATATCAAACACAGGGAGCTGGCTGGGCCCAGGGATGGGGCATTCCCGGCACGGAGAGCAGCAGCTGAGCGGGATCTGCTCCATCCCTCACACAGTCACACAGTCACAGAATGTGCTGAGCTGGAAGGGACCCCCAAGGATCATGGAGTCCAACCCTCAGCCCTGCACAGGCCCAGACCCAAGAGTCACCCCCTGTGCCCCAGAGGATCAGCCAAACCCTCCCTGAGCTCTGGCAGCCTTGGGGCTGTGCCCACTGCCCTGGGGAGCCTGGGCAGTGCCCAACCAGCCTCTGGGGGAAGAACCTTTGGCTGAGATCCAACCTGAGCCTGCCCTGACACAGCTCCAGCCATTCCCTGGCTGCTGTCCCTGGTCCCCCCAGAGCAGAGCTCAGTCCCTGCCCCTCCTCTGCCCCTGCCCAGGAAGCTGTAACTGCAGTGAGGTCTCCCCTGTCTCCTCAAGTGCCCTCAGTATCCTCACACGGCTTCAAATCAAGGCCCTTCCCCATCTTCACTGCCCTTCTTTGGACACTCTCTAATGGCTTCATTACTTTCTGATATTGTGTCCCCCCAAACTGCCTCAATTTTGCAGGTGAGGCCACCCCAGAGCAGAGCAGAGCTGGACAATCACGCTCACAACACTGGTCACCTCCACACCCCTCGTGGGGGAGAAGCTGGGGGCACCCAGAGGGTGTGTCTGGAGACAGGACAGGGACAAGAGTGGAGGTGAAGATGGTCAGGAAGGTCACAGGGGTTGAAGGCTCTGAGCTGCTGATAGGATTTGACACTCGTGGGTTTGCTGTACCAGATAGGGAAGCTGGAAAAGTGGGATCAAGGCTCAACTCAGAGCAGGGATCAGAGACTGGGGACCTGCCTGGGATCAAACAATCCTCATTGTTTGCCAGCACTGAAGAGGACCTTCAGGGATTGACTTCTACCTGTTGGAGCCAGTCAGGCTTTGATGAACAAACAGCTCTACACAGATTTTATCCTGCTAAAGACACCAACAACGGGGCAACGAACAACTGAGACTGGACAAGTGACTGTTCCCAACACCTTTCTGACTCCTGTTGCAAAGGACACAACTTCTGGTGACCAGTGACAGGACTCAGGGAACAGCTGCAGCTGGGGAGGGTCAGGTTGGAATTCAGGAAAAGGTTCTTCCCCCAGAGGCTGGTTGGGCACTGCCCAGGCTCCCCAGGGCAGTGGGCACAGCCCCAAGGCTGCCAGAGCTCAGGGAGGGTTTGGCTGATACTCTCAGGGACAGGGTGGGATTGTTGGGGTGTCTGTGCAGGGCCAGGAGTTGGAGTGGATGATCCTTGTGAGTCCTTTCTAACTCAGGATATTCCATGATTCTGTATGATTCTGTTCCATCCATTCACAACCTGCTTGCTGCAATCATTTTCTGAGTGTTTGCTGTCCCTGTGCTGGGTCCCTTCAGCCACAGGGCACTGCCAACCTCCTCTTTGAGGACCAAAACACTTTTGGTGCAAATATATATTTACAGGATGATTTCAGAGCTTTCAGCAACAGCTGACAGCTTTCTGTCAACCAGACTTGCAACCAACGGTCCACTCAGAAAACAAACAAACAAACAAAATTATAAATGATGCATCAGAAAGAAAAATAAATCCCTTTGATCCCAGTGGTATTTTCCATGTCTTCCTCTCCCCAGACGCCTTCCCTGCTGGTTTTAGCTTTGGATGCTGAAGCAGGGATTGAATTTAGGGAGCAGAGAAGAGCCTCAGGTGGCTGGTGGAGCTCTCCTCGTGCCGGGCTGGCTGTGTGCAGGCTTGGCTGGGTGACAGCTGAAGCAGAGGTTATGATAACACTCTGCACATGGCTATTTTTGTCATCATTGATATAGTGCTGCAATTCCACATGCAAAGCTCTGCCACAAGACGCACATGCCAGGGAAACGAGGCTCCTGCTCCAGCAAGAACCAGCCACATCCCACAGCTACATCCCTGCTCCTGAGGAGGGGAACGGTCCAGGGATTTTGAGGAACAGATCCTGGTATTCCTGCCCACGGTGGGGGGGTTGGAATGAGATGACCTTTAAGGTCCCTTCCAACCTCAACCTTTCTGTGATTCTCTGATCGGAGTGATGTTGGAGGGAAGGAGCTTGGCAGAAGCTTCAGGAGGATGGAGAAGCAGCCAGACAGGAACTGCAGGGAGTGGAGTAATCAAGACACAAGGCAGAGCCAGGGGATATGGCCATCTGCTGTATTTCATGGCTAAACTACTCTTATTTGTGGGAGAAGAGCTGTGAGTCTCCCTAGGAGAGATCCTGGAGCAGGAATACCTGCAGGATTGCATCCAGTGTCATATTCAGCTGGATCTCAAACTCCAGTGTTGGATTTGGCTCTGGTAATGGAGCAATGATGACTGATGGCCAGGGAACTGTCCCTCTGTCGAGTTATGAACACGGCAATGAACTGAGGGGTTTGCTTGCTTTGGAGGGTTAGTGGTCCTGGAGAAGGGATCAAGGTGGATGACCACAGTGCAGCAATGCCCCATGCCTTGTCCTCCCTGTGCCAGCCTTCCTGAGCTGACTCCAGGACTCAGTAACACACTGGCACTTCCAGTGCTGTGATCAGTCTCAAAGATGAAGGTCAAAACCAGCAAAAAAGTTTGAATCACAGAATGGTTTGGGTTGGGTGGGGCCTTAAAGCTCATTTCATTCCAACGCCCTGCCATGGGCAGGGAACACCTTCCACTAGACCAGGTTGCTCAAATCCTGGCCCTAAGTTTTTAAACCTCTTAGGTTCTGAAGTGGAAGTTGAGTCTTTGCAGCTGCTCCTCCCTCCTGTTCACAAGCCCCCCCAGCAGCTGCACTGACCAAACAGCCATTCCTCCCCCATTCCCTGCATCCTGGGGCATCCATGTGGCAGCCTGGGACCACTTTAACATGATGGTCACGTCTGGATGGACACAGGAGAGCTGGAGCCCCCAGCTGTGCTGCCTGGGGCACCTGCACAGCCCTCACTCCTGAGTCACAAGCTGCACTGGAAGCCCTTGGGCTCCCTCTTTATCCCACCACCCTCCTGCATCACTACACCCACAGGTGGGACCAGGACATTTTCCAGGTGTGTAGGGACTGACAGCATGTCCATAACTCTTATGCCAACTGCTGCCACCAGCTCCAGAGCAGCAGCCAACCAAAATCAGGCTGAGCAACCCAGAGAGGGATGGGCACTGCTGCCTGGCTGCCCACACAGCTGGGGGGAACAGACCTGGGGTGGCAAATCCATCATGGAATCACATCCCTTTGCTTGGTTTTGCTGCCACAGCCTCTGTGAATCAAACCCTGCTGGGCAGGAGCAAGAGATTGTTGCCTTCCCTCTTGAGCTGAGCCACAGGGAGCATGGAAAAGGATCCTGTCCCCATCCCCACCATGTCAATCCCAGCATGGAGCAGGCAACCAGATGGCACCTCCTGAATACAATCCAGGTAAAGCCAAAAAGGGGGTCTTCACGTTTGTACAATGCTTGTGGAAAATAGTCCAACATTCAGTACAGACACAATCAAAAGAAAAGCCAATGTTTGCCTTATTGGTGCAGCTTTATCAGAGACACACAGATTTTAAGGCTTAAAATGACCCTCGTTCCTACCTGACTTCCTTATTACCAGAGAATTGGATCAGTGGGCTCAGCTTTTGGCACAGGAACTGCTGCTTCACTGAGGTACCCAATCCAAAGAGCTCTGAGATCTCCCAGGGGCCCGAACTGTTCATGAGTTATGACCCACCACTAGTTCACTGGTCTGCTTTTGCCTCATTTCTCAGCCCTCATTCTTCTTGTGCCTCATCCAGTGAAGTGTTACAGGATTATTTTTGAAGACAGAGGCACAGAGGATGTTTTCTGTGTCTGTGTATTCCCACGGGACAGAGGACACAGAGAAACACAAATCCCTCCACAGGCCATTGAGCAAAACTGGAGTGGTACGAGGCTGCTGGGAAGTAAAGCACAAGGGATGGTGGGATCAGGGGGAATTTCACACCTTTTAAAAAGCCAGGCAGTCCAAAAGATGGAAGGATGGGTGTTGGGGATGGCTGGCACAGCATCTCTCCCAAAGGACCCCTTCTGCCAAGGACCCTGCTCTGTCCTGGTCCTTTTCTCTACTTTCCAACAGCTCTTTCCCACCTTGCTGCCTCCTCTCACCCTCCTCTTTGCTGCACCACAGGTTTCACTTCCCAGGTTGGTGCCATTCAGGGCATTTTGGGACTCACCTTGTTAGCCAGGGACAGGCAGGGGTTGGGATCCCGGTCTGGCTGTTCCAGCTTGACGATGGTGATGAATCCTGACTCAGTGTGTTCATCCTCACTGGTGTTGCACAGGGACAGCGGGTGGGACTGTGGGACAAAAGCAAAGGAGACTCAGACCTTGGGGCTCAAGCCCACCCTGCAAACCCTCTGGACCCACCCAGAGGTGTAGGACCCCCTTGCACTGGGCATCACCACCCTGCTACATCCCATGGCCCTGCCTGAGCCAGCAAGGCTCTGAATGCCACAAAAACCAGGTCACTGTCCAAGTTTTGGTTCACAAGGAAAATGCCCCAGAGAAAGGTGGAGTTCCTATCCCAAACTGCACTCAAGAGTCACAGAATGGGTCAGGTTGGAAGGGACCACAGTGGGTCACTGGTCCCACCTCCCTGCTCCAGCAGGGTCATCCCAGAGCACAGGGCACAGGATTGTGTCCAGAGGGGTCTGGAATATCCCCCGTGAGGGAGACTCCACCCCCTCCCTGGGCAGCCTGTTCAGTGCTGCCTTTGTTTGCTTTGGAGGGTTAGTCCCAAAGCACCAAGTCTTGGGCATCAAAACAAGAACAGGTCTTACAAAGCCATAAAAGCAAGTTAAAATCATAAAATCCTAAAATCTCAGCATAGTTTGGGTTGGAAGGGACCTTAAAGACCAGCTAGTTCAAACGTCTAGTGCAAATGTCTGTGGTTGTGGGTTTGTATCCAACTCCTAATCACCTCTGTAACTGCTTAAAACAAAAGTGAAAGTGAATGATTTCAGTGAAAATGAAAATATTTTAAAGTTCATATCCTTTTGTCAAAACTGGTCTAGTGGAAGGTGGCCCTGTTCATGGCATGAGGTGGAACTGGATGATCTTTAAGGTCCCTTCCAACCCAAACCATTCTGGGATTCTGTGACTTCAGACTCAAGGACACCAGAGAGAGTGCAATTGTACCAAGCCCAAGCATCATAAACTCTGGAAATCCAGGTTTTCAGGGAAGAAATGCAATCTGTTATGGCTTGGAAGTGCCCAGGAAAGGCTCCCAAATAACCCCCTGTTTCCCTGGAGCACTGACAGGCGCTGTGCCCACCAACACCAGCACAGCATCCAAGTGCCCTGGAAGTGTTTAAGGCCAGGTTGGAGCAACCTGGTCTAGTGGAAGGTGTCCCTGCCCATGGCAGGAGTTGGAACAAGATGACCTTTAAGGTCCCTTCCAACCTAAACCATTCCATGATTCCATGATTAATGATAAAATGATAAATATGAGCAAGAAGTCAGGCTCCTGGCAGCTCCAAACGAGTGTGGAGAGCAGATATAAAATGCTGGTGGCTCTTCTGGGGGGGAATCCAGGTGATAAATCTGGAGAAGACCTGCTGAGGAATGCTGATCCCTGCAGCCGAGACCCTTCCCACGTGGGCAGCTGTGCATGGAGCTGTGACAGAGCAGTGGCCTCTCGTTATTCCATGCTGGATCCCTCACCAGACACTGATCCTGCTGGAGCCTGGGCCCGGGTGCCTTCCTGAGCACCTGCAAAGGTGACCAGGGGCAGCTCAGGGGGACACAGGCACCATCCACCTCACACTCCACTTGTCTCTGCTCCAGACCCCTCTTCCCACCATCTCCTCTTCCCATTTGGTGCAACTCCTCCAGCAGCAAGGCCTGGCTCTTACTGTGGCCATCCTAGAACAGCATTTTCTTGGCACTCCACTGGCCCTGCCCCTTGGGTGAGGGATCCTGGCTGCACATCGTGCTCACAGGACAAGAGAAGACTCGAAAAAAAATCTATGGATGACGTGGAAAAACAAATATTAAGTGATTCCTCAATGCAGAGGACTCGTGCCCCGTGGGTGGCCCTGGCTGCAGAGTCAGGATCCCTCTCTCCCTCCTGGTCCCAGGGTTTGCAGATGGGCTCAGGCACTGCAGGAGGGAAGGGTTTTGCAGGAAGAGCATCCCTCCCTCCATGGTGGGTTGGGGACCTCTGCAGCACCCACTGCCACAGCCAAGGGGAGACCTCTCCTGACAGAAGCTTATCTGATCTAGGAGACAAGGGACAGCCAAAATCCAGTCACTGGAGAGAGGGGGTATGTTCATACCCAAAATTAAAGAGGTCTCATGCGCGTTGTCTAAATCCCACCGCTGTCCTGATCCCATCCTGATCCCATCCTGATCTCGATCCTGATCCCAATCCCATGGGCTCTCGATCGGCAGAAGGACCTAGGTGGGCATTCTGCTGGACCCCACAGTGCTGCTGCAGCTGGGGCTTCCCTGGTGGAAGTCACAGCACTGCCCTCCCAGGACGATCCCTGCCTGGCTCTGCACAGGCTCCTGCAATCCCAGTGGTGGGTCGGGATTAGCTGGCAGGGTTTGGACCCAGCCTTGGCTGATCCAGCCCTGCAGCTCTGGCCCCGGCCCTGCTTCTGAGACACTGTGAATGAGGCCCGTGACCCCCTGGCTTTGTCACTGCATCTGTCTCTGTCACCACATCCTTCCTGTCACCCCCTCAGCAGGGTGCAGAGCTCCTCCCCACCCCGATGTTCTTGCTACCACCTTTTAGTTTTCTTGTTTCCTTACTCTATGGCATCTCTATTTTCTACCTTTTCTGTCCACACCACCGCTTCTAAAATACTAATTTTCCCTTTTCTAACTTCTCCTTGCCACCTTTCCCACTTTTATTCCCACCAGACCCACTGCCTTCACACCAGCCTGTCCCAGAATCACTCACAGGTTACATTGAGCAGCAGAAACACAAGGAGAGGTCCTGGGGAACCAGGCATGGAGAGGTGCCAGATCCCCACTTGGGGCCTTCAGGTATAAAACAGCAGAAAAAGAAAGATGACCCTGAGAGGTCACCTCGCCCTCTTTGCTGCCCGAAGGCAGGATCAGCCAGACCTAAAACATTCCTGAGAGACACTTGCTCAACCTGTTTTCAAGACCTCCAGAAAGGGAGACTCCTCACCCACTCCAGGGCTCCCTTCTCCTCCACACTGCAAAGTACGTTCCAACACCTCACTGGAGACAGTTTTGCTCCAGTCTGAGCCTATTAATTCTCACTGAATCAATCATGCCCATAGAAAAGAGATTATTTGTGCTTTTTTTCCCCCCCAAGAACCCTTTAAAAATTTCTGTTCCCCTTTCTGTTTGCCAAGGAGACCTCAGGGATAAGGGCTGAAAAAGGACACGGGGAAAGTCCTCAGTTTTCTCTGCAAGGGAACTCAGAGCATTTCCCACCCTTCCTTCATGGGGGATGAGTCAAAATTTGATTTGATCTGAAGTGGCAGGAAAAGTGTTATAACCAACCCAAAAGGTTGGCATGGAAAAGAGAGGAAGAGAATGGGACAAGGGAGTGTTTACCAAAGGGCTCAAGAAAAATCCTGGACTAAACTGAGATAACTCATCACTACATGGACCACAATCCCAGAAAAAAATGCAGATAGCAAATACCAAACTGAATTTGCAGAGGTTGAGAGCGATGCAGGGGATGGGAGACTGATAATCCTGACTTCCCAGCCAAAAAAAAAAGAGCCGGGTAAAAAACCCAGGATAATGAAGAGAAGGGAAGAACTAACAGGGCTTTGGAAGAGGAGGGTGATGGTTCACAGAGCCACAGGGACACCCCAGTCACCAGATCTTCCTCCCTTGGTCTTCCCCAAATCTCAGCCTGACAGGAGGGGGAAGCCGGGGGGGGTCGGGCTCTGCTCCCAGGGAACAAGGGACAGGACAAGGGGAAATGGCCTCAAACTGTGCCAGGGGAGGATCAGGTTGGACATCAGGAGGAATTTCTCCATGGAAAGGGTGGTCAGGCACTGGCAGGGGCTGCCCAGGGAGGTGGTGGAGTCCCCAGCCCTGGGGATGTCCAAGGAAGGACTGGAGGTGGCACTCAGTGCTCTGGGCTGGGGGACAAGGTGGGGATTGGGAACAGGGTGGACTCAATGATCCTGGAGGGCTTTTCCAACCTCAATGATTCTGTGATTCACGCTGTGTGGATGCCTTTATTCCTGGAAAAGAGAGGCTCTTCCCAGTTTATCTTAACTCTCCAGCTCTGTCAGCTGAACATAGCCCCTCTGACACCAAGATCAATCCTCTCTACCCCCAGACACAGCAGCAGGAATGACAGGACACTACCACAGGTATGGGAGATGCTGCCAGGGGACCAGAGCTGAAAAGTGCTCTGGGACACTGCTGGAGGGACATGGGAGGATGAGGAGGGACAAGGCAGGGAGATGGAGTGGATGTCAACCATGAAAAAGATGGAAATGGCTGTTTGGAAAAGGAAGAGAATGGCAGAATGTTTCAAGGGGCCCGAGGACAAATTGCCACTTCCATGACTCCTGGGCATGAAGCTTGGGGATCAGGATATGGGGCTTTTTAATGTACCTACATGAAGTTTCAAGAGCTGTTATAAGAGCAAACACACCTTACCCAC
This sequence comes from Corapipo altera, assembly GCF_003945725.1. Taxonomy (NCBI): domain Eukaryota; kingdom Metazoa; phylum Chordata; class Aves; order Passeriformes; family Pipridae; genus Corapipo; species Corapipo altera. Next base: position 7,220 of record NW_020885062.1, on the reverse strand, counting down.
ATGTGAGTCACAGACAAACACGTTCACTGATAACAAATGCATTATTCTTAGAGAGACTCAGGTCCTATCTCAACGTGCAAACAGCTCAGACAACCATCCGAGTCCCCTGAAGGAGTGGCCAGAGGCGGGAGAGGAGACAAAGGACCTACAGGGTGCCAGTGCAATACTCCTGTGCCTGTGCCCTTACATGTGCTCATGAGCTTCACCACCTTTGGCTTGTCTCAAGGGTCAGCAGTGCCTGAGGGTTTGATACAACAAATCAGTCCCTAATCAATCAGTGACTGTGTTTCTGCCTCCTTTTCATTACTAAGTTGGTGACCAACAAAGAGGAGTGCTGAACCCAAGAGGGATGTGCAGGGTTAGATGGTTTAGGTGAAGTCTGGATCTTTTCTGTTGCTCTCTGCAACAGAAGGGGGGAGCTGGGGGGGGTCGGGCTCTGCTCTCAGGGAACAAAGGACAGGATGAGGGGAAATGGCCTCAAGCTGTGCCAGGAGAGGGTCAGGTTGGACATCAGGAGGAATTTCCTCATTGAAAGGGTTCTCAGTCATTGTAAGGGGCTGCCCAGGGAGGTTGTGGAGTCCCCATCCCTGGAGGTGTCCACAGGCAGGACTGGACGTGGCACTCAGTGCTCTGGGCTGGGGGACAAGGTGGGAATTGGGAACAGGGTGGACTCCATGGTTTGGAGGGCTTTTCCAACCTGAATGATTCTGTGATTCTATTTGCACAAGCATGGCCATGGAGTTGGAGAAACTCTGATACCCACCCCACTTCAGCTCTGCTGAAGTTTGCTCTCTTGTGGGCAGAGAGGTCCCACACAAGGGCAGTGGTGCCACTCCTGCTGGCCCAGCCACCACGAGGGTTGTACGGGCACACAAGGAAATCTTTGGCCAAGTTCCACCACGACGTCTGGTTAAACCGTCTCTGTCTGGTCCACACATCCATTTTGGAGTATCAAAGGCACGGGAGGTTCTCTGGTCAGCCCTGACTCACACCACTAAATGAAAGTAAAGGCAAGCTGGCCCAAGTCACGGGAGAACAGCTCACGCTCCTCTGCCTCCGAGCACACTGCAGGCAGTCTGGACTCGAAATCCATGGAGAGCATCCAAGCCATGCTGACCTGTTCACCTCACACACCTCAGAGGGCTCAGCCTGTCCCCACTCTGGGAGATGCTGCCACTGAGTGGCACTGACCCTCTTACACGTGACCCTCTGCTCTGTGCTGACAGAGGTTTGGAGGTTAAAGCTGCTCCACAGGACTCACACAAAGTCTTGTCCCTCAACAACCCTCAACACACTGGTAAAGTCCAAGCTGTACAGACAGCCCAGCAAGCCCAACGCATCCCTCCGACCACTCCAAGCACAAAGCTCTACTGTCCCCTGGCACCAGCTCAGGGGTGGTACAGACATAGGAGGACTTCCACAACTCATCTGTCAAGCAGGAGACAGCTCTGACCCTGAAAGCAGCTCTGCAGTGATGGGCCATACACAAAGACTCACCCAAACCCAGATTATGGGGGTACTTTTCCTCAGTCTCAATGGGTTTCAAAGTTAAAGCCTTGAAAGTAGATGCCAGAAAGAGCATTCCTGCTCATCTAGAAAGGAGAAAGAAGATCTAGAAGAGCAAAGACTGACAAGGGAATTCTTCTGGGGACAAATCAGGCCACAACATCTTCTGAAGCATCACACATCTCCAGGAGGGCTGAACTGCTCCTGGAAGGAGAGCAGAGGGCTCTGCAGAGGTTCATGTGGGCTAAGGAATTCTCCAGAACTCTCCTGAAGGTGAAGCTCAGCAGCAGCGTTACCTCCATGAGTGCCTGGAGATTGCAGGGCCCTGACATGGACCTAAACTCCTTTTCTGGAGAAAGCAGCAATGGTCCAGGGAAGCTTTACCTGGTCATGAGTGAAACACTTGTTAGGATTGCACATGGAGCTGTGCTCCCCAGGAGAAAGATGCAGGAGGGAGATGGGCTTGGAGGAGGGAGCCCAGGGCAAAGCCACAGGCAGGAGATGGGCTTCGAATGGAGGAGGGAGCCCGGGGCAAAGCCACAGGCTGGAGGTGGGCTCGGGATGGAAGAGGGAGCCCGGGGCAAAGCCACAGGCAAGAGATGGGCTTGGAATGGAGGAGGGAGCCCAGGGCAAGGCCAAAGGCAGGAGATGGGCTTGGAATGGAGGAGTGAGCCCAGGGCAAAGCCAGAGGCAGGAGGTGGGCTCGGGATGGAGGAGTGAGCCCAGGGCAAAGCCAGAGGCAGGAGGTGGGCTCGGGATGGAGGAGGGAGCCCGGGGCAAAGCC
>NW_020885062.1:0-4920 GCF_003945725.1 Corapipo altera | reverse complement strand
AGGCAGGAGGTGGGCTCGGGATGGAGGAGGGAGCCCGGGGCAAAGCCACAGGCAGGAGGTGGGCTCGGGATGGAGGAGGGAGCGCTGCCGAACCTCCCCGGCTGGCGCGGCGCCCCGGGGGAGCGATGGCTGATCCCTTCCCCCCCGCACACCCCCGGGCTGCACCGAGCCAGGTGCAGAACAAAAGGAAGGCAACGCTGTCGCTGCTGCTGCAGCGCCCAAGGTTTGAAGGTCAGCGCTCGCTGCAGGCCCACAGGGCCCGCGGACCCGCAGCCGCGGCCGCTCCGCAGGGGCCGGGGATCGGCGGCTCCGGCTGCTGCGCGGGCACATGAAAGGCTTTCCCCTCCTGTAATAACTGACGGCCTCTTCAGTGCCGTTTGAACTGTTTACAGACCGAGTTAACGATTACAGGCAATGTGTACCTTGGCTGCTGCCCAAAATTCTTACCCGCCCGTCAGATATTATCAAAGAGCCCTTCACTGCTGGCCTGGAGTCCTTCCAAAGCGCAGCGCCGAAATGCCGGCGCAGAGGAGGGGCCTTGGGCGCTCCATCGTGAAACCCAAGCTAGAAAGTCACAGATCTGCCCTGGCGAGGTGTCCCCAGGGTCCGGGTGCCGAGTCACGTAGAGACGCGGCGGCACCCGAGCGGTCCCTGAAGCCCCTCGTGGGTGCATCCGGGTGGGCTCTTCCCTGCGGGACATCACCCGGGCTTTGCTGAGCTGCCTCCCAGGCTTTACTCGAGGACACCACACAACCCACGAGCTCTGGCTGTCCGGGTTTCCCTCCCTGCACGAGGTCGCTGCCGTCCGCGCCTCGCTCTTCACACGCGGTGGTTGTGTTAATGCTGGTGGTTACACGGCTTTTAAAACTACTCCTGCCAAAAGCATTTTCAATACCCTCGTGCCTCAGAATGCGGACAAGAACAAACCAGGTGGTGGGAGATTAGATAAAATCGCTTCCATTGTTATTTGTAGCTGGAAAAATGCAGGTGTAGCTATAAGGCCTGGCTAGATTTGGGTTGGGAAACAAGCCCCAGCTCTCTGGGGCAAATTGCACCAGGTCTGGAAATCCCGTTGAAACGAAGGGATGAAATCAAGAACTGGCAAGCTGCTCTAATTACAGCTGAGTAACACAGAGCCACATTCAAGCAGCACTGAGGCTACACAGCAAACTGCTTCCGAGCAGGAAATTCCGCAGCCGCACAGGAGGGTCCGTCCTACCCACGGTCCTGCACCCACGGCAACCCGGGCAGGCCCAGCCAGAGCAGAGGGTGAGCTCTGTGCCGTGCTCTGCCCCTGGAAGGCTCTGTCAGAGGCAACTTCCTAAGTACAACCAGAAAAAAAAATAATTAACATCTCCATTTCAGACAGAAATGTATCTCATGGTCCATCAGTCCCCCTCACCACTGAATTTTAGGCTGTAAAATGCTATTTAATACTGTTCACTAGACCATCTGCAGACGGTGCTATGGTGGTATCACCAAAACATTGTCAAAAACCTCTGCTTCAGTCCATTCCAGCTACATCAGCAGCAGGAACTGATGCATCCCATGCCTACCAGGAGCCTGCAGACTGCTGGGGTGCCATCATCCCAAAGCCCCTGGTACAAAAAGCCACGTGACAAAAGTACGAAAATTTACATTAAAATTTTGATCCTGTGTTCCCAAAACGAGCCATTTTGTCCTGCACAAAAAAAATTTCAAAAGCATCTCTTCCACAGGTTCTCAAGAGATGGAGTTTCCACAGGACGCTTTCCAGAGAAGGGCTGATGCCTTCATATGGTGCCAGTTCTTGAAATATGCTGGATGTCAGCAGGTCCTGGGCACCAGGGCAAAGGACTGAACAGCTAAAGGAATAAATTACTTGCTTTTCAATCCCACACTGTACCAGCCTCACGTTGTTTTATGGCTCAGATGTCATTTCCTTTAATAGGGGTGAGAGAGTGGCCGGTGGAGGACACGAGTTGTCCCACTTGTTGGATGTTGTAGCATTGCCAGGAGACAGAAATGCAGATGCAAATATATTTGCTGTGATTTGACTCAATAAAACTTGCTGGTACAGTGCAGTACACTGCAGAAATTGGTTCCTCCTACGCTTACTTGCTAAGACATGAGTTCAGGCCCTCTGGGATCTGCAATTCCCTGGCTGCTATCGATGACATCACTGACATCTAAGGAGCTGCAGGAATGCTGAGAATGCGGCTCCGGGCTCCTGGGGATGCTGAGCTCCTTGGTTGCTGCAGGAGGCACCAAGGATGGGGTGCCTGGGTCCTGCCTCACTTCCAGCCTCCCCCTTCCAATGGGCACGTGCTCCTCTTGAGGCCACACAACACGTGGGCACACGTGGTTGCACCAGTTTGAACAGCAAAGGTGGAATGGTTTGAAAATTTCTTTCACTGGTGTCTTCACATGCTGAGCAGGAACAAGAATTTCAGCACTGGCACATGGGGTCAACCCAAAATTGATGTGACCCCATGACCTGGGCAGACACTGATGCCCAGGAAGTTCCACCTGGACAGGAGGAAGAACTTCTTCCCTGGGCAGTGCCCTGGCTCTGAACAGGATGCCCAGGGAGGGGCTGGAGTCTCCTCCCTGGGGATATTCCAGGCCCCTCTGGACACAATCCTGTGCCCTGTGCTCTGGGCTGGCCCTGCCTGAGCAGGGAGGTGGCACCAGTGACCCACTGGGGTCCCTTCCAACCTGAACCATTCTGGGATTCTTCTGACCCTCACAAACCAGCTGTGACCACCCAAAGAGTGGTCCTCCACTTGGTCTTCCATCTGGATACCTTCCCAGCATTGCTGTAGTTCCTGATCTGGAGGATGCACCCAGAGCAGGGTGATAAACAGCCTGAAGGATTTCAGAGACACACCTTGTTCCCTTTTTGCACATTCATACTTCTTCCAGGACATTCCCTGCAAGTGACCTCCATAAAGGATTTAAAACAAATCAATAACTTTTTTTTTTTTGACTGAAGATAATTTCACAGGAGACTTCCAAGAGTGCACTCCATTATCTCAGATGCCCCTTTAATCATTACCATCCTTGCTGCATCCTGGGGAGTCCAAGCACTGAAGATCATAGAATCCCAGAATGTTTTGGGTTGGAAGGGACCTTAAAACTCATCTTGTTCCAACCCCTTGCCATGGGCAGGGGTACCTTCCACAGGACCAGGCTGCTCCAAGGTATCAGAGATGTTCAAAGAGCTGGGCTGGCATGCTGGAAGGAGCTTGAAGCAGGTAAGCATAAAACTCTTCCCTTGGTTTCAGCCTGTTGGGAGCCTCTGAAGACTCCAGTGTTCATCACCAAAGCATGTCTCCATGTGGAAGCTCTTAGGAACAAGGATGACACAGCTCTTGGCCCAGGACTAAAGAGGCTGAAACCAAAAAGGTGGAGAAATTTCCATTTTCAGGCATCTCTGCTGCCTGTCCAGAGCAGCACAGAGCTGTGAACACACAGGATCAAGGACAAAGAGAGCAGGAAGTGAAATAACCTCCCTGCTCAACAGAATGTGATCCAGCAGAAGATGCTCTACCCACTGTCTTGATTCAAGGCCACCAATAACCTGATCAAACTTTCCTTTGAAATGGTACAGACTGACTGAGCTCTACCAGGCTTTTCATTCCAAGGAACAGGAAGGGAGCTGCTCACAGCCCATTTGAGGCAGTGAAAGTAGGTGAGCTGGGACATCACCTCCACTGGAGGATCCAGCCCTCTTCAATCCTTGTCTCCTTGAGAGGGGACAGACATCCAAGAGAAGGATGAGTGCTGGGATAATGAGGACACTTGGAGCCACAGGAGTTAGGACTAAAAGACATTCAGAAAGGAGAAAGTCCTGCTTACAAGAGGGAAGCCTCCCTCTCTCGTCCCAGATGAGGAGACATGATGGACAGAGCCACAGCCCAGCACCCGCCAATTCTGATTCTGTTCTGTTTTTTTTAACAGTGACACTGACCCCTGCCAGAGAAGGACCACTGGAGAAGAGAGTCCAGCACTGCCTAGAGCTTCTGATGTGGCTGCTCCGTGACCAAACCACACCACAATGTGTAAAATCAGCCATGAACACCTCGAGCTGACTCATGCAGGCTCTGGTTTAGGCTCCACTGCCTTTTCTCCTGGTCCTGGAAGGGTGGAGATGGCTGTTGCAATCACAGGTTCTCCCCCTGTATCTCCTGTGCTCCTGCTCACTGAGGCAGGATGGCTGATGGAGGCTTTATTTATTACCCAGCCATGCTGGAAGCACAGGGAACAGCTTTTTGATGTTGTACCTCATCCCTCTGTGCTCCACACTTCTGCTCTGATGGCCTGGGAAAACAGCAGGTGCCCATCTTCCAAGGAAGGAGAGAGCTTGTTCTCCCACTTCCCATTTCCAGAGCCATGCCTGGTCCACACATAGTGGATTTGCAGCTCTGTTTTGCAGAAACCAAACTCTTGGTGAGCTGTGCCTCACAGGCATCGACATTACCATGGGGAACCTGCTGAGGTGTCTGCTCACGACTGTCTGCAAACTCTGCATGGTCCAGTCCTTCATTGCAGCTCAGATGATTTCTCCCTTGGTCCAATCCAGTTGATTTTCCCACCAATATTCCCTAAAGTTACACTGAACAATGTGCATTTATGCTGCCCAGTGCCCCAAACCCTTGGTTCCCTCACACAACCACCACCCCCATCACTGGGGAAGGACAAAAAGCCATTGTGGCCAAAACCTCAGAGCCTGCAGAGCACGGCCTCGATGGTTCCTGTGGTATTCGGAATCAGTGCAGCAATTGGGAGCACAGGGATAAATCATTAACAAGTCATTATTGTTCACAGGTATTTTTGGCAGGAAACTACTGAGGTCAACTTGGACAAACTTGGTGTGTTCAGCTGAAGAAGAGGAGACCTCAGTGCAGTTCCAAGTGCCTGGGCAGGGGCAGAGGAGGG
>NW_020885061.1:372141-388922 GCF_003945725.1 Corapipo altera | reverse complement strand
CATGACCCTCTCTCTGTTCCGGAATGTGCTCCAGGATGGAGAAAACAGTGACGGGTTCAGCTCCACTGCCCCGAGGCTGGCTGAGGCGCTCCGGCCAGTCTTTGACAACGTAAGGCTCTGTGCCCCCAGCCACAGGCACTGGGTGCTGCCAGGAAACTTGGTGGGCCTGATGGGCCTGGAGCAGGCAGTGCTGATGTCTTTGTGTCTTCTTTGGCCCCAGGACAACAGCCACGTGCAGCTGCTCTCCATTCGCCTCTTCCGAGAGGTGATGGAGCTGCTGGCGGAAGAGGGAACAGAGCCCTGGGAGATGCAGGTGCGCCAGAGCCTGGTCCCACTGTTCTTCCGCTGGCACGACGAGAACCAGCGCGTGGCAGAGGTGAGCACTGCTGGGCTCTGGTGTCCCCGTGGCAGGGGCTGGGCTGCCTCCTGCCCTGGGGCCTCAAGGCCTCCAGCCTCCTGCTGGCCTTGGAGCAGGGACACAGGGGCTGTGCCCTGGGCTGCGGTGCCATGTCCCGCTCTCTGCTGCTCTGCAGGCCGCTCGGGAAGCACTGCTCTGGGCTGCAAGCTTCCTCAAGAGGAAGGACCTGGAGCAGCTGCTGAAGACAGAGCAGCCCTTCAGGTTCTGTGATTGCCTGGTAAGGACGAGTGCAAAGGCCCAGCCCCAGGCTGGAGAAGCCCCTGATGCCCAGCGTGTGGGGCTGGCCCTGTGCACTGCTGCCCACTGCTGCAACCACAGACACCCCCCTGCTCTCTGCAGATGGAAAAGGACATGAGCCGAAGGGGCGAGCACCTGCAGCAGGCCCTGCCCTACCTGCAGAGCCCACAGGAGCCCCTGCGAGAGGCGGCCGTCAGGTTCATGGGTGAGCCCCAAGGCCGCGGTCCCTCCCCGCCCCGCTGCAGCTCGGCCCCAGCCCCGGCTGCTGCAGCGGCAGCAGGATGCGGCCCAGGGATGTGCTGGGGAGCCCCGAGTGCCCTGGCGGCTGCTGCCGCCCTCTGCCAGCCCAGCCCCGGGGCCTCCCGATGCGGAGCCCCTGGGGCCCTGACAGCCTCTCTCTTCCCAGGGGTGGCCGGCTGGCACATGAGGGAGCGGCAGCAAGACCTGTGGCCCATCCTCAAGGGTGAGTGAGGGCAGCGGGGCCTCCCTGGGGGCTGCCGGGGACCAGCACACACCCTGGGCAGGGAGCTGCAATCCCTGCCCTGCCTGCACAGGGCTCTGCTCCCTGCACACCGTGGCCAGAGCGCACACACATGGCATGGGCAGGGTGCCCATTGGTGCCCAGCACCTTCCCGCTCATCCCCTTGGCCCCTGCTCCCTCCTGGCCGTGCCAAGACCTGCCCGGCATGGCCCTGGCAGGAGGGGCTCCTGGGGTCCCTGCACAGCTGCGCTCTGACCCCGGCTCCCTTCCTCTCTCTTCCAGCCCTTACAGCCATGAGTGAGGACGACTGCCCCTCCGTCTGCAACATGAGAGCTGCACTCGTGGCCACTTACAGCCGTGCCATGAGAACTCCACCTGCTCCGCTGAGACGACCAATGTCCCTGCAACAGCCCCCCACCACAGACCAGGGACCACTTCTCAGCGTGGCTGCAGCTCCAGCTGATGCTGGGCCCAACTGAGCCAGCCCGCAAGGCCAGCCAGCTCCTGGCCTCTGCAGCCCCAGGGACGGCTCCCTCCTTCCATTCCCTTCTCCTGACCCCACTTCATCCTTCCCCTACCCCTGATGTTAATAAACCCTGGCTTTCTCCCCCTTATCTGTGTCTTGGTGCAACTGAAAGGGCACAAACCCTCAACCCTGCAGCTCACGGGCCCGCTCCTGCCTCTCTTTTCCCCTTGTGCCGTGGGCACACACCCCCAGGGCACTTCAGGCTGCAAAGGGGCCTGTCCTGAAGGGCCACTTGCACAGCATTCTGCACTCGAAGATCTTGCTGATCTGCAGTGGTGGGTGTGCTGCAGTTCCCCAAAAAAACGCAAGACTTGGGTCATCCCTGGGGAGGCAAGGGGCCTGCTTCCCAAGGAAAGTGCTTCCCAAGCAGTTCTCAGGGAGGGAGGCACAAATGTCTCCCTCTGGTTCTCTGTGGTCCTTTCACTCCTTGTGTCCCATTGCACTTTGGAGAGGGGCAGGGCAAGGGGCACTCATCAGCCTGTGGGGCAAAGCCACCCTGGGGCAGCTCTGGAGACTGCAAGCACAGCTGGCACTGCGTGTGCCCTGAGAACAGAGCTCCTCTGCCAGCCTCTGACCCCTGACTTCCAGTGTAAATTTAAGAGACATGCTGGAATCAGGGATCAGGGTGCCTACAGGGGTGGCTCTGGAACATCTTGCAGCACAAGGATCCTTCTCTGGGGAACATCCAAGCACATCCCAGCCTGTTGCCTGCTGTGCTTTGCCTCGCTGGGTTTTGCAGTGATGCTCTCACGCTGCCCCTTCTCCTGCCACTTCCCAGAGTTTCCCTTTCATTTTCACTTTCAGGTCCCACTTCCCAGCACCCAGGAGCCCCACTGGCTCTTGTTAGCCAAGGTTGCAGGAGGGACACGCTGCAGCCTTTCCCTCTGCCCAGGACTGCTCCCATTCCCACCAACAGCAGACAGCCCACAGCATGGAATCATGGAATCATTAACACTGGGAAAGACCTCAGAGACCATCAGGTCCAACCATTCCCCCAGCACTGCCAAGCCCACCATTTAGCTACGCCCCCATACGCCACATCCACACGTTTCTTGAACACTTCCAGGGATGATGAGTCCACCACTTCCCTGACACAATCACCACCTGCTGGAATCACCATCTGCTGCATTTCCACCACTTCCCCGGTGGAATCAGCATCACCCACTGCTGCTGCCCCACTGCCCCATTTACTCTGTCCTTGGGGACCAGCCCCTCAAAGTCCCTGGAAGGCAGCTGGCCCTGGACACACATCACGGAGCTACCCCTGAGACAGCTCAAGGGATGTCACCTACCTGTTGTCCTGAGCATCCAGGTGACACGCTCATCCCTCCACCACGGCTGCCAGGAAAGTGCCCCGGGTCGAGCTCTCCCTGTGGTCGGTGGCTCGGCTGCACGGCTGGAAAACCTGGGGATGCCAAACCCATCGCTGGTGGGTCTGTGCCAGCCCGGTGCTGGGATCCCTGAGCCGGGGATACCTCCTGGTATCCAGGGTGTCCGCCCTGAGCCGGGACCTCTGAGCAGCGGGGTCCCTGCTGGGATCCCGGAGCTCTCCCTGCACCCGCAGGGATGGAACAGGGATGGAACACCCAGAGTACCCACCTTTCCCATTCACCAAAGCTGGGATTTTCAAGAACTGGAAAGCTGAAAGTGTTACAACCCAGTTGCCCATAGTTGGTGTGTCCACAGCTGAGCTGCTCCATGTGTTGATGCTCCATTCCCATCTGCCCACAGATCCCTGCAGAAAAGCCTCCACAGAGAGGAGTGCTCTCCTGGCACTGTGAGGGAGCTGAGCTGCTCCTCATGGTTTTTGGGCTTTGTGCCAAATGGCACAGCTCAGGGAGCCTGTTGGTTTCCCAAAGCCCTGCAGCAATCCCTGTGCACGTCCTGTTCCCAGCACAGCCACAACTGGGGCTCAGAGGAGTCCCAGGATCCAGGGCAGTCAACACCTCCCACTCAGCTGAGCTGTACCTGAGCTCCCAGCTCTGCTGTGGGGAGTTGGTATCTCTGGGCCTCATCTCTCCCTCCCAGCCTGGCGTGTGCCAGGCAAACTGGAGGGTGGGAAGAAACACTCCACCCCCCACCCACATCAAAATGGTCTTACCTTTGCTTTGCAACGAGTCCAGCTCTCCTGGCAGGGAGAATGTGGCTTTCTGGGTACTGCTGATAAAGCATTGATTGTCCCCAGGGTCAGGGGGAGGAAGGAGCAGCTGTGTGCTCCCTCCAGCTCTGACTGTCCTTTCTTTGTGCGCAGGAGGAGCAGGACCAGGATCAGCCAGGAGTGGAGGTAAATGTTTGTCTGCAGCTCCATTAGTGTGGAGGCCAGGGCTGTGTTCCCGTGGGAGCCCTCCAGGAGCCTCTCTGGGCTGTTTGAACCCAACTTCATTGTATTTTCTAAAAATAACCTCCTTTTCTTCCTGCCCTGCTCATCTCCACAGCCTCCATTAAACCAGAGCTGGCTCCATGGATGTTTGTCCCTTGTTTTTGCCTCTGGAGGTGCTGGCACCCCCAGGAGAGGTGGCTCTGGGCTGGAGGATGACACAGTGTGCAGGGCAGGTGGTTCTTTAGTTTGGAAGTTTCTTTACCTCTAAAATTGCTTCCAATTTTTCTGTAATTACAGGCTGTGGGCATTGCCCAAGGCTGGGAATAAGTGAATTCCTTTAAATTCTTTCATGAAGGAGGATAACGGTGTCTGTCAGGGGGGGAGCTGATGGTGACCCTGTGAAGATGTAACGTTTGGGGGTCCCAAAACTAAGATCCATCCAATGATGATTTGACCCCATCCTCTTCTCCCACCCCCCAGCCTGGCTGAGCAGAACTGTTACCTTGTGGAGGGGAGGAAGGGCAGGGACTGGGAGTCAGGATAAACCCATGGGATCTATCAGGAATTACAGCACAGGAATTGTTCTAGAAGTCCAAGTTTTTAATTGTTTTTTTGAAGACAGCTTAAAACATGATTCTCCTGCTTCCCCACAGCAGCATGGCCCGTTCCTGTCCTCCATGTCCCCTCAGAGCTGGAGCAGCCAAGGCAGCCCTGCCCTTCTCTGTGTCCCTCCACCCTTGGGGCTGCTCCAGGGGAGTTCCACAGGTACAGACATGGCTGGGAACAGGCTCAAGTACTTTCAGTTACACTCTCAGGGCAGAATATCTGCTACCTAAGGTTCACAATTGAAGTTCCACAACATAAAAGAGTTCCAAAAAACCAAACTACAGCCAAGCAGAGAGGAGTGGTACTTTGACATCTCGAGGTTTACGACAATTTATCGACTGAAAACGGACAATTTCCCAACCCTGCTTCTCTGACCTTAAGCATTTGTGGCAAAATGTTAAGCTGTGGATTACAACAGGACCTGCAGCCTGGCCTAAAGCAACACTCCATGGTCATGGCGTGCTCAGCATTCCCTGTGCAGCCTCCAGAGTCCCCAGCTCCTGGACTGGGGACTCTCCCACACGTGTCTCCACAGGCTCAGGGTGGCCTCACACCCACCTCAAGGTGCACAACCCCAGAACTAGTTTCAGCTTAGGCTCAGGCTACATCTCCACTTGCATTAAATACATTTATTGCAAACATCTTGACACAAAAATAGGTTCTCTCTAGGCCATTCACATGCAACGTAAAGGTGAGAAGCGACTACCTAGTACGACACAGAGGTTTAACCTACACACCTTTAATGTTCGGATCGTTTCCCCCGGGGCTGCCCCAGGGCTCAGGAGCCAGAGGTGTTGTTGCTTCCGAAGCGCTGGTTGACACTGTGCAGCAAGTGCTTGGGGAGGCAATTCCAGGAACTGGCCAGCATCTCCTTGAAGCAAATCACTGCTTCGAGGCACAGCCTGGGAGAGGGGAGACATGGATGCTGTCAGCAGGGGTAAGGCTGCAAGGGAAGCTCGTTCCTTGGAGATGGTTCTCTTCAGCAGTGCCAAACACGTGCTGAGAGGAATCCTGCTCCATCCTCACAACTGGCTGCTGCTCTGGTAGCATTCCTTAGGAGAAGGGCTTTCCAGTATTTTAGGAACATAAAAAGGTCTGGTGGTACCCCTACACCACTTATCCTAAAATCACAGAATGGTTTGGGTTGGGAAGGACCTTAAAGCTCATCCAGTTCCACCTCCTGCCACAGGCAGGGACACCTTCCACTAGTCCAGGTTGCTCCCACCTGGCCTTGGGACACTTCCAGGGATGGGACAGCCACAGTTTCTCTGGGCAACCTGTGCCAGGGCCTCACCCTGCTCACAGTAAGGAATTTCTTCCTGACATCTAAGCTGGGGACACGAGAGTTTAATGTTGAAGTCTTGCTTTCTTACCTTACGAGAGATCTTGGTTGTAGGGAGAACACAAGGATTTCGTTACTGTGAGCCTGGGGGTGGGGACAGAGAGAGAGAGAGAAGAAAATGGGTTATATGAGTTCACACTGCTACAGCAGGAGCCAACCCAGCTCAGGCTCACCCACACAGATCATGGAATCAAGGAATCACAGAGTGGTTTTGGTTGGAAGGGATCTTAAAGCCCATCTCCTTCCAAACCCCTGCCATGGGCAGGGACACTTCCACTACAGGAAGTCTTCAGGTTTCCAAGCCTTCAGGCATCTGCACTGAGGGACTCTGGACACAAGCAAACCATGTCCTCCTCAGGTTTTGTTTACGCACCTCTGTGATCCCCACAAGATCCCAATGCCAACTACAACCACCTCAACTGGCTGGAGTGAGCCAGCACCAGGAAGGGAACGCTCCAAGTCAACTTACAGCTTTGGAGTGGGCGAGCAGGTTGTTGGCACAGCCCCCAAACACAATCACCTCTCCCTCCTCGCTGGCACAGGCCGTGTGCCACAGCCTACAAACAGAAGGCAGCACTGCATTAACCCAAAAAACCCAGCTCAGCCTTCTCACTGCCCCAGGAAGATCCCTCCTCATCCCCAGGAGCACTGAAAGCCAGGCCAGGAAACATTGCTGCTTTAACTCATTAACCTGGATCAGAGCACTTCCCAAACAAGATGGATCCCAAGAACTCCAAGATGTGTTTTCCATGCCCCACATGTGCACCACAGAGGTTTTTGATGCTTTAAATTGCAGGTCATCAACTCTTATTTACTCAGCAGGAAGCCAGAATCATCCTGGGTGTGCACGGGCTGAGCCACTGGCTCTGTGACACCAGCCCATGCCCAGTTTGCTGGGACAGCAGGGACACACTGGTTCCACTTAGCTCTGCTGCTGGCAGTCACAGGCCTCTGCAGCCAAATCAACCCTAAATACCGAGATCAACCCCCAAATTCCATGTTTCCCGCCATTTCACAGACACTGAGCCAAAGGCTGCCTCCAGCACCCGCCCTGTGTGGTGTTCACCTGGAATTCTGGGAGCACAACACACCTGCACCTCTGGGACACATGGAAAGCAAGAGCTGTGGAGAGGAACGTGTATCCTGTCTCTCACAGCCACCACTAAGTGCTTCCACACTCCTTTTATAACAAGTTTCCAGGAAATTGTCTGCCATACCTTGGTTTTTCGGAATAGTTATGCTCAAACTGTATCCACTCGTTCTTGCTGATACAATAAATCCAAGCATCACCTGCAAACAAGCAAAGTCCCAAATATAAACAGGATTCCATTGGTTCTGTCAGATTTCCAGCAATAAACACGTACTCCAGTGGAGCACAACCCATTTCTGTTCCTAAACAAATCAAGTATTTTAGGAAAAACCTTATAAAACATTGGCTCCTGTTTGACAACAGGTGTTTAATGTAACAGAGGTTTATAGAAGTGAAGATGGAGAACTGTAAAGCTCCTACTAACTGCAATTTGCATTAGATACACTTGTAGAGCAGATGATTTGCTATAAATAATAGTGTCTCCAAACACTCCACATCCTCCTCTGTGGAATTAGCTGCTGGCCGTGAGGAGATGGATCACAAGTGCACAGGAGGAATTTAGAAGGAATTCAAGCAATAATTCAAGCTTCTGTGCGCAGCTGTTCAAGAGCACAAAGACAACACCAAATCCCTCTGGAATGACTTACTCAGTGGCTGCTTGTCTGTGGTGAATCCTCCAAAGAGGAAGAGGTGATCCGAGGAAATCGGTGTTAAGGAATGCCACGACCGGCCGACCGGGCAGATGCCTTGTGTGAGTCTGGATTGCAATGAAAACACCCCCAATTACACAGGAGGGACAGTAAAATCCCACTGCTCTTTTCTGCTCTGGTTGCTTTTCAGGGATCTGCACGATTCAGCTTCGCCCTGTGCATCTGACCCAACAAGTTTAATTTCTTTAGACACAGCAAAGAACTTTAGCGGATCAAGTTTTAGTACCCACATTTCGTTCCACTCCCAAGTGTCCAGGTCCAGGTAGTAAAAGTCGTTCATCCTGGACTCCTACAACAAAGCAGATGGTGGTTCAGATACCCAGCTTAGGTTTGAGCATCCCAGGGTTAAACTGGGCTGGGCTTACCCTGTATCTGCCTCCGAACACGTAACCCCTGTTCCCAACTGTGGCACAGGCGTGAGCGGCTCGAGGGGACGGGGTTTTACCCTGGGAAAGGAAACAGTGACACCATAAACCAAGGAGAAAAAAGGCTCAGAGAAACTCAGATTAAAGGCCAACAAAGAACAGAGTGAAAAAAAAACCAGCCAGTAAGTCATTCTGTGCGCAGACTCGCTTTTTGACAGACGGAGGATCAGCAAACTCATTAAAAATGGGATTTATTTTTTTCCCTCTTGAAGTGTATAAATTGTGCTTTTAGCCACAAAAGACAGACTGTAAATGAGACAGTGGCATAATAAATCATTACATGCATAAATCATTAAGTGTCCAAGGCCAATGTGGACGGGGCTTGGAGCCATCTGGGCTAGTGGAAGGTGTCCTGGCCCATGGCAGGGGGTTGGAACTGGATGGGCTTTAAGGTTCCTTCCAGCCCAAACCATTCTTAGATTCTATGGTTCTATTAGATGTTATTTTCCTTGAGTTTCTGAAATCCTTGAGGCCTGTGTGCAGTAAGACAAAGCAATTCTTTGGCAATCTGGGGTTACTTGTCTCAAATTTCATTTCCTCCAGCTCCGTGGCAATAGCACCCCTTTTTCCCTGTTCCTGAATACTTCAGGGACACTTCAAATGTGTGCATTTGCAACTGGGAGTGTTTGATTCTATCTTGGCCACACTTCAGCACCCAAGTGACACGTCCCAAAGGCTCACATTGCAGGGAGGGTGACAGCAAACCACACATTTCATTCTCTGGAGCTCCCCGTGAGCACAAGGCCACTGGAGCGTGAAAGGAAGCAAGTCACAGGGAAAAGAAAAAAAAAAAGATGATGACAGATCAAAAGAAAAGGTAAATTTCCTGGTTTTGGAGAGTGGATCTGTGTAGATGTATGGTTTAAACAGCTCCAAGAGCACTACTGTGTAATATTACTGAGCTGTAACTTAATTAATTGACACAAGACCAATAATTACCATAGTTATGGGCTGGCTCCAAGTGAAAGTCTCAAGGTCCAGAACATGCACGTGGTCATTCCACCCTCTGGGAAGACCTGAATTCTTTGAAAATCATAAATAAGCAACAGGTTTTAATAAGCACTGATTAAATATTGAAGTTGAAGTAGAAATGACTTCCAGGGTTACTTACCCAAAAAGAGGTCTCATCGAATTCAAAGGTTCCCCGTTGTTTCCCTTCAGGAAAATAGCCATAACCTCCAAAAAATATCAGCCTGAAAGGAAACATGGACCAAGATCTGTGAGAAATCCTGTCACATCTCTTGGTGTAAATTAAAGTTCTGTAAAGGCTGTGCTCAAACTGGAAAATCAGAGAATCTCCTTTGGCTTCACTACTTTCAGTGCATCTACAGTGCAAGTTTTCCAGGTGTGGGGCCCCACTTCTTGCCTA
Organism: Corapipo altera; assembly: GCF_003945725.1. Taxonomy (NCBI): domain Eukaryota; kingdom Metazoa; phylum Chordata; class Aves; order Passeriformes; family Pipridae; genus Corapipo; species Corapipo altera. Next base: position 379,398 of record NW_020885061.1, on the reverse strand, counting down.
ATCGACCCTACCACCCACACTAAATCCCTCTGGAGCTGCTTCCCAGGCCTCAGGCTTCCAAGCTTTGCTCCAGTTCCAAATATATGAAGCCACCAGGGTGTGCTGCCTGGTCTCTGCACTTCAGCCTTCGCCATTAGGGCTCCCACAAGGCTCTCCTGGGGTTTAAATGGGATTCACCTTCCAGTTTTATCTTTGGGTTTTAGCCTCTGTAAGAAACCAATGGCATGGCTTTGCCAGGAATTCCTACTGGATTATGGAGTGATGGCAAACAATCTGCACCACCTAATTAAACACCCACAACTCAGATTTCCATCAGAACTGATCACATCAGGTATGGTAATGATGAGCTCTCTCTCCACACCAAGAACCTGAAAACCAGCACCATGGGCAATTTCATGGAATCACAGGATAGCCTGAGTTGGAAGGGACACACAAGGATTTTTCTCTTTCCTGGGTCTCTGCAGCAAATTCCACAGTAATTATCCTAACTGTGAGCTCTCTCTCCACGGAATGGCCAACAGCACAAGCTGCTATAAAGTTTACTCCAGAATCACCACAAAAATCACAAAATGGTTTGGTTCAGAAGGGACCTTATAGCTCACCCAGTCCCACTCCCTGCTATGGGCAGGGACACCTTCCAGTATCCCAGACTGCTCCAAGCCCCATCCAACCTGGCCTTGGACACTTCCAGGGATCCAGGGGCAGCCACAGCTTCCCTGGGAAACCTGTGCCAGGGCTTCACCACCCTCACAGGGGAGAATTTCTTCCCAATATCCCATCTCTCCCTGCCCTCTGGCAGTGGGAAGCCATTCCCTGTGTCCTGTCCCTCCATCCCTTGTCCCCAGTCCCTCTCCAGCTCTCCTGGAGCCCCTTTAGGTCCTGTAAGGGGCTCTCAGCTCTCCCTGGAGCCTTCTCTTCTCCAGGTGAACACCCCAACCAGCACCACAGTGAATGAATAATGAGAGGAGGGTGCAAAAGTCAACAACATTTTTGCCTTCAACACCTTGTCTCCCTCATCTTTCCCAAGGTTTGCAATGCCAAGAGGCCTTCTGGCACCTCTGGGACACGCTCCCAACTCAGTAAAAACACCACCAGCAGTTCATCCAACACATCCCTCGTTCTGGGCAACCTCGAGTCCTCCTTGAGTTTGAACAAGCAGCTCTTGTTCAAACAAAAAAGCAGAGCAAAGACATGACCTGGAGGGATGAAAGGGGAGTCCCCGTGGGGCCCTTACTTGTTCCTGTAGACCCACACCCCGAGTTTGTCCTTGGATGAGGGGGGCACCCCCTCACACTCCACTCGCACCCACTGCAGCACCTTGTCCGTGGATCTGGAATTCAACATGTAGAACTGGAGGAAATAAAAAAAAAAAAGAAATGTTTAAACTTTTCTTTTTTTTTTTTCAATCCGAATTTGTTCAAAGCTTCAGTCTGACCGGTGTTATAAGAGTAACTTTTAATTAACGTGCATTGGCAAAGGAAGAGAAATAATGAAAAGTCCTTTTCTTGGCTGAAAACTGGAGCGCTGAAAACATTTGGAACAAAATATGGATTCACAAATCCTTTATCCTTTGCAGATTCAAACGCTTTTTAAACAAGTAACAGGTTATGAACACTGAGTTTCACCATCCAGAAGCTGAGGTGGGCTACACTGAAAGTGTGCACAGAATAACAATTGTCTCATAATTCAAAAATTGGTCAAAAGAAATCGAAAAAAGTGGGGTTTGTTATAGTGTTGTCCCTTCTCTGCATGTTGCATCCTTTTACAGGGAGAGAAATAGCTGCTACACATGTATAAAAGAACTGAAATGTAAGAATGCCAGAGCAGGAAGGAAGTCACACTTTATAAAGGTAGTTTGTTTCAAACTGTCTGCAAAAACTGCATCAAGCTCCTTCCAGTTTATGGTTATATATTTAAATATGTAAGTCTATATTTAAATATATGTCTATATATAAGCTATATATTTAAATATATAAACTATATGTTTATGCAGGCCTAAACTATTTAATTTAAACCACACTGCCACAACATCAGAAAATATTATTAATTAATTGTAGTTGGCAGGGTGGGGAATTGGTCACAGGTTGGACTCGATGATCTTGGAGGTCTTTTCCAACCTTAGTGATTCTGGGATTATCAGAGACTCCAGAGAAGAGAAACATTTAAACCACCACAGAGCAGCTCCAGATCCCCTCCTGATATTATTTCAGGCAATTCCCATCTTTCCAAAGCAGCAAACTCAGAGGCACGGGGTGAGTTTATGGGGTGAATTGCACAAGACCAGAACAAATGCCAGGTCAGGGTGTTCCTGTAAAGCTTCCAGGGCACAATCCCCATGGGAAATGATGGAATAAACGGATTGCTGACCTTGTTTGTGTTGCCCCGTGCGTGGTGCCCTCCAAAGAGATACACCACTCTGTCCACACACACAGCACAGCTCCCAGACATGGAGGGGGGAACATCTCCCTCTGTTTTGCTCTTCTTCCTAAAAGAAGGGTGTGAAATATTTCACCTGATCAAAACGAGACATGAAGGGTTTTATCTGGAGCGGAATTTTATGACACTGTCAGTGTGGTTTGAGTTCCAACTGTGGACACTCAGTCATGAGTTCTTCACACCTCTGCAGGTGAAAACATTTAAAAAAATTAAGCTGGGATGATGGAGGGGGTGAGGAAAATGTGATTTAATTAATACATGGGGTTTTTTGAGGGGAGTGGGAATCCTGTCTGCCCAGCTCAGGAGTTTGGAATGTTCCAAATCCTCAGGCAAAGAGGAAGCGCCCGCCTAAACTGCAGGTTTCTGTTTTGCTACTGGATTTTTCCTGTTTGTAAACATCACAACCACAGAGGAGCTTCCAGCCCCTGTTCAAGGCTGTCCCTAATCTCAGGGAGGGCTGGAAGCACGGCTGAAATCCCACTAAGCACTGAGGAGTTTCTTTGGCTGCATCAATGTTTAAAAACAACTCCTTGAGAGAACAACAAATTAGAAAACTCAGCAGGGGTTCCCTGAGTACCACTGCCATCAAAAGTGGTACAAATACAATTCCCATGTGCTGTGTCCTATCCCAGGCATCCCAAAACACTTCACACTGGTGATCACACACTCCTGTCCAGGCTGTCTGTCCAAGCTGCCTCTCCTACTTCACTCTGGGAAAACATATCTGATGTTTTTACAGGAAAAACCCACCCAAACCTGAAATATTCTACACGTTTTTGCAACAGTTTGATAGGTGGGAACGAAGGATTCAGGGAATTCTTTCCCTGCTCAGCCCCTCAGAATGGTTTCTATACCAATTTAAGGATTTATTTGATTTTTTTCCCCAAATTAAGTTAATTATTTACTGTACCATCTTCCAGTTTCCATGTTGTAGATCCATATTTCATCCCTAGGCAGGTAGAAGTCATAAAATCCCCGAACTTGGGCATTCTGCAGAACAGGACAGAGGAGAAAACGGAATGTTAGAAGGATGTCTGACACATGGAACTACAGACTCCTGGGAATGTTCACACCCCCTCAGAGATCTAATCACAGGCCAGAACAGGGCAGGAGCAGTGCCTGTTGCACTCCTGTGCCTCCCACCCACACAGAGAGCAGGACTCAGCCTAATTTAGTGTCTGCTGGAGACCACATGAGCTCCCAGGGGGGTAAATGGAAGCTAAACCTCTGTTTTACAGCCCAAACCAGGGGGCAGAAACGAGCCAAAATTTCCTTCTTAATTCCCCCACCCCCTGCACGACACCAATCTATGACTGAGCTCACTGACAATTCACCTTTGCTGTCAAAACTGCAAAATCATTTTGTGCTGCAGCACACGCACACTCCCCCCCCCTCCCCCCACCAGCGTGACACCGACCGACCTGGGATCTTTCACACCCAAAATACAGCTGTGCTGACAATGCTGGAACACCATCACCCCTCCCACGGTGCACAATTCCAATCAGACAATATTCCCTACGCCAGCTGCCAAACAACACCCCGCTCCCCCCTCCCCCCCAAAAGTCATCTACGTGCCAAGGTTTGACACGCTCGTGATTTATTCCGAGCGTTGCAAAACACCTCAGTGCCAATGTTATAATTTGTCAACTTGGGAGGGATTTTGACTTCATAGAATCATAGAATAGATTGGGTTGGAAAAGACCTCCAAGATCATCAAGTCCAACCCCTGATCCAACTCCAATTACTATATCATGGTACTAAGGGCCACGTCCAATCTCTTTTTAAAAACCTCCAGGGATGGTGAATCCACCACCTCTCTGGGTAGGGCCGTTCCAATGCCTGATAACCCTCTCTGTAAAGAATTTCTTCCTAACATCTAACCTAAACCTCCCCTGGCAGAGCTTGAGCCCATGTCCCCTTGTCCTGTTGTTGGTTGCCTGGGAGAAGAGACCAACCCCCACCTGGCTATAACCTCCCTTCAGGTAGTTGAAGAGAGTGATGAGGTCGCCTCTAAGCCTTCTCTTCTCCAGACTGAACAACCCCAGCTCCCTCAGCCTCTCCTCATAGGACTTGTGCTCCAGTCCCTTCCCCAGCCTCGTTGCTCTTCCCTGGACCCGCTCCAGCACCTCGATATCCTTCCTGAACTGAGGGGCCCAGAGCTGAACACAATACTCTCAGAGCAACGCTCCCAGAGAGCAAGGGGATGGCAGGAGGGTTATTCCAGGAGGAGCTGTACCTTGTATCCTCCCCAGACGTACATGCAGCGCCCGTCGGTGACGGCCACGTGCCCGCTGCGCTCGGCGGGGCTGTCGTTCTCCAGCTGCTCGAAGCCGTCCTCGGGTGGAGCCGGGAGCTCCTCGTCCGCCTGCAGCTCCTCGTTCTCATCCGCCATCTCGGGACGTGCTACACGGGCACACAGAACCAGGGGGGTTATGGAATATCCCGGGAGGGAACCCACACGGAATCGTCCGGTCCGGCTCTTAAAGCGAATGATTGGTAGGTTTGAGCCAAGGCCTGTGTTTTCTATAAAACACTTAAAATCTTACCCATACAAATCTTACAGAGTAAGAATTAAAAATTTAAAAAAAAATTAAAATCATACCTATAAACACGTTAATTGATTTGCCCAGGGAAGCTGCGGCTGCCCCCGGATCCCTGGAAGTGTCCAAGGCCAGGCTGGACGGGGCTTGGAGCAACCTGGGCTGGTGGAAGGTGTCCCTGCCCGTGGCAGGGGGGTGGGACTGGGTGAGCTTTAAAGGCCCTTCCAACCCAGACAGTTCTGGGATGTCAAAAATCGAATAAATTTGGCAGCTTTGCCTCCAATACCGTTTTCACGAAATTGGAAACTCACGGACCTTTTCCAACAAAGCCCTTTTGGGCCCAAAGTCCCAAGTCGTGTCTCCCACATGCAAACCTTCCCACAGCTGTTCAGCGCAGGACATGCCACCTACCCCACACAAAATTCCACAAAACCAACCCCCCTGCTGCCAATCCCACCAGCACGCAGAATTCCCAGACCCCAGTGTCCCTGGAAGACACTGATCCGAAGCTCAGGGGAGCCGGACAGCCGAAATTTGTGCAACCAAAGCCAGGGAAAAGGTCCTGCAGTGGCACCACCACACCCTGCACTCCCGGGTTGGACATTCCAGGTCAGATATCCCGGGTTTGATATCCCGGGTTTGATATCCCCCTACGCCGCTCCTGAGGGACTCCCGTTTAATTTTAATTGTTTCTGTGATTAAACCACCACCTTCGGGGGGGTTATCTCCGAGCTTTAATTACGCTTCACATCAGAAAGCCTTGCTCCGCAGCTCCGTGAGACCTGCCTGCTTCGGGCTAGCGGGGTGATAATATATATAATACACAGATATATTTTATATGAGGTGTATTATTGATGTTACCCCTCAGACACGCTGGGCCACGTCCCCTTCAGCCATTTCCGAGCCCCCCTCGGGTCGCTGCAGCCCCACACCCCGGCGGGATGTCGGGGTCTCCTGCCGACACCACCCCCTGTCGCGACATACCTCACAACGGGACGGGCCAGGCGGGGGCTCCTCCCGACACGTCCCGCTGTCGCGACATGCCCGGCACCGGCCCCAGCGCTGCCCGCCGCCGTTACCGGCCCGGCCCGAGCCCGCCCCGCGCCCCGGCTCCCTCAGCGCCCTCGGCCCGGTCCTACCGCGCTGTCGGGGCTCCTCCTGAGCCCCCCGACCCCACCGACGCTCCGGGGCTGCCCCTCCGCCGGCCCCTCCTCCCTCAGCGGCCGCCCCCCAACATCCGCCGGGCGGGACGGACCTTCCGGCGGCACCGCGCAGGCGCCGGGACCCCGAAAATCACCCCTGGGGCACCCGGGCCTTCCGAAATTAACATGGAGGGGCACCTGAACCTTCCAAAATTAACCTGGAGGGGCACCTGAACCTTCCAGAATTAACCTGGATGGGCACCTGAACCTTCCAAAATTAACCTGGATGGGCACCCGGGCCTTCCAAAATTAACCTGGAGGATACCTGAGCCTTCCAGAATTAACCTGGAGGGGCACCTGAACCTTCCAAATTAACCTGGAGGGGCACAGGAACCTTCCAAAATTAACATGGACGGGCACCTGAACCTTCCAAAATTAACCTGGAGGGGCACCTGAACCCCCTACAATTAACCTTGGGGATACCTGAACCTTCCAAAATTAACCTGGAGGATACCTGAGCGTTCCAAAATTAACCTGGATGGGCACCTGAACCCCCCAAAATTAACCTGGAGGGGCACCTGAACCCCCTACAATTAACCTTGGGGGGGGATACCTGAGCCTTCCAAAATTAACCTGGATGGGCACAGGAACCTTCCAAAATTAACCTGGAGGGGCACAGGAACCTTCCAAAATTAACCTGGAGGGGCACCTGAACACCCTACAATTAACTTGGGGATACCTGAACCTTCCAAAATTAACCTGGATGGGCACCTGAACCTTCCAAAATTAACCTGGATGGGCACCCGGGCCTTCCAAAATTAACCTGGAGGATACCTGAGCGTTCCAAAATTAACCTGGATGGGCACCTGAACCCCCCAAAATTAACCTGGAGGGGCACCTGAACCCCCTACAATTAACCTTGGGGGGGGATACCTGAGCCTTCCAAAATTAACCTGGATGGGCACAGGAACCTTCCAAAATTAACCTGGAGGATACCTGAGCCTTCCAAAATTAACCTGGAGGGGCACCTGAACCTTCCAAAATTAACCTGGATGGGCACCTGAACCCCCTACAATTAACCTTGGGGGGTATACCTGAACCTTCCAAAATTAACCTGGATGGGCACAGGAACCTTCCAA